>NC_085137.1:75461563-75514114 GCF_035046485.1 Aedes albopictus | reverse complement strand
ATTTTTGCGGACCCCTCGATTTTGATCAATTGTTAGCATATTCAAATCGTTATAAATCGAAAGTTTCTTCAGAAAGCACCTCAAAACAAAATGTGTTGTTGAAAAGAGGAAAGATAGAGGTATCAGGTATCAGGTATCAGAAGGCCGGCTCCAGAGGCACGTTATCCTCCATTTGGGACATTTGTGCCATCGCCAAAATAACAGCCTATTTCATTATCTACCTGAGGGAAAAGGAAGGAAAAAGGATTTGGATGGGGATAGGGACAGGTAGGGAAATAGGAAAAATACCCTGGAAGAGGGTACTAACGCACAATGGGTTCAAACAGCGCCCTGAAAAGGGCACTGTAATTACGCATAAAGCGAAAGAGAGCCTATAAGGAGTGTATCGGAAAGTAGTTGAAAATGGTCAGGATGCTCTACCTCGAAGCTGGGTTGGTCTTTTCATTTCGGTTCTTCTATGAAATCTTCACAATATAGTCAAGTTTAGAACAGCTTGGAAAAATTTGGAAAATGTTTAGTATTATTGAAAATATGGTTAAATGAATACACCTCACAAAATAAAAATCTGCACAAAATGCAATTTTGTTAAGATTTTTCAACATTTCAAAAATCTGTAGCGAATAAAATTTGTACGATAAAAAATCTGGAAAATATTGATGCTTATTAACAGTTATGTACACATAACATATCATTCAACACCGACTTTCAAAATTCATATTTTCGATAGAAAAATCTCCTATATCTACAAAATGGTCCACTCCAAAAAACGTCAATTTTTTGGTCAAACTTTGAAGTTCTGCTTTTAAAATCTTAAAAGGTTATAAAATTCTATTTTTTGTTCTAACGTATTCGTCTATAAACCAAATAACATACCCTCTTTAAAAAAAATGCGAATTTTTCATTTTATGTATTTTTTATTTGCGTAAACATGATTTGGAGGAGCATAGAAAAAAGGGGTTCCTCAAAAATGGCCTTTTTTCATTTTTAAGAATTGCGCTTAAATGCAGTGGAGATTTTTCTTGAAAAAAACAATTCGCCTATATCATGAGGATTCTGGAGCTTATTATATTTGCACAAAAAAGTTAACAATTTTCGAACATTATCGAACTTTTTTTGCAATTTCATTTTTTTAGAAGGTGTGCAAAAATTTAAAAACACGCGTTCAGTATTCTAGGTTAAAAACCCAGTTAAAAGGACATTTTTAAAAAATAATAAAAGCCATTTCTTTTTTCAAGGATTTATACAGTATCCCCAAAAATAAAATTACTTAAAAGTTGTATTAAACTATTTTTGAGGCTATTGTAAACATTTTCAACTACTTTACGATACACTCCTTAGCTCTTTACCACAGCGGGTTAAGAACAACAGAATATCCTGAAGATTCAGGTTTCTGAAGCCAGTTTCACTTAATAAGTGTTTACCGAATACTCGGAAACGCAGTTGCGCAAAAACTGGACAGTTTCATATCAAATGATACGAAGTTCCATAATCGGATTCACAGCTATCACAGGCAAATGAATCAGCTTGCTGAATATTCGCCATGTGATAACTGAGTCGGCAGTGGCCAGTCAATGCTTTGACCAGCATGCTGCAATTCTGCTTAGACAGATTAGTTAGATACTTCGCCACCCGTAGAGATGGCTCAGCACTATACAATTTGGTTTGACGACATGACTCCAAACTATTCCAATATTGTCTGTGTTGAGTGACAGCCCAGGTGTGAATCTGAAGCTTAATCCAACACTTCGAAATCGTAATAGCTGGTTCAGGGCCAATGAAGTCATGTGATGCTCCAGAGCGAGCTAGCTCATCAGCCAATTCATTTCCAGCGATGGAAGAATGACCAGGTACCCATAGAAGGTGAACAGCGTTTGCTGAATTCAGCTCCTCGATTTGAGTTCGACAAGCGATAACTATCTTCGACCTGGAGTTGGCCGAAGCAAGTGCTTTAATAGCAGCCTGGCTATCTGAACAGAAGTATATTACTTTGCCCATTACGTGCTGCTGAAGTGCTGAATGCACTCCGCACATAAGAGCAAAGATTTCGGCCTGAAAAACGGTGCAGTGTCTACCAAGTGAATAAGACTGATACAGCCTTAGCTCACGAGAATAAACACCAGCACCTGCTCGACCTTCGAGAAGGGAGCTATCAGTGTAACATAAGATGCCGTCTGAAATACTTTTTTCCAGATAACCAGATGTCCACTCTTCCCGGGAAAGGAATTTCGTGGAAAATGTCCTATATGGAAAATTACAAGCAATTGTAAGATCACTTGGAGCAAGGACAATTTTGTCCCAATTCACCAAAAGTGGAAACAACGAGGTGTGTGTTGATGTGCGGTTCACAGGAGTTTCCTCTAGTAGACCGAGTACCCGTAACCGGTAAGTGCAAGAAAGGGCTTCTTGTTTGAGATGAATGTGTAGTGGGGCAACGTCAAAGAGAACTTCTAGCGCTGCCGTAGGAGTTGAAGAGAACGCTCATATGTTGCTCATCGAAAATTTCTGGAGAGCATAAATCATAACCCCGAAATTATGCTCAGTGTTCGATTCTTTCGCGCATTGGTGACAGTTGCCTGAACGGCAGTTAAAAAAATAACTTTGTTGATTGCGGCAGCGTTCGTCGGTCGGGAAAATGATAAAAATTGCGCGTTTCAATTATGTAGTTAAAACCGTAACAACCTGGTAAGAACCATTTCAGTCGTTCCGTCGTCCGACCCGTCAGCTCCTCGCCGCTGCTACTGGCCAATAAGTCCGGTTCGTTCTCGTCGTACCGTTGCCCGAACCAGTCATCTCCAAAACAGTGTCCGATTCCGTTAAGTTTGGCCTCATCGTGTCGGTGAGTCATTTTAATTTTAATTTGATTTATTTTTCATTTAATTATTATTTAATTTTAAATAAATTTTAATCAAATTTTAATAAAATTTTAATTAAATTTTCATTAAATTTTATTAAAATTTTAACAAAATATTAATAAAATTTTAATAAAACTTTAATAAAATTTTAATAAAATTTTAATTAAACTTCAATTAAATTTTAATTAAATTTTCAATTTTTTTTTTAATTTAAATAAAATTTTAATAAAACTTTAATAAAATTATAATAAAATTGTAATAAAATTTAAATAAAATTTTAATAAAACTTTAAAAAAAATCTAATAAAATTTTTATAAAATTTTAATTTAATTTAATTAAAATTTTAAAAAATTTTAATAAAATTTAAAAAAAAGTAATTTAATTTTAATAAATTTAATTTTAATAAAATTTTAATAAAATTTTAATTAAATTTTAATAAAATTTTAATAAAATTTTAATTAAATTTTAATAAAATTTGAATAAAATTTTAATTTAATTTGAATTCAATTTCAATCCAATTTTAATTATATTTTAATTAACTTTAATTAAATTTTAATTAAATTTTAATTAAATTTTAATTAAATGTTAATTAAATTTTAATTAAATTTTAAATAAATTTTATTTTAATTTTAATTTAATTTTAATTTTAATTTAATTTTAATTTAAATTTAATTTAATTTTAATTTAATTTTAATTTAATTTTAATTTAATTTTAATTTAATTTTAATTTAATTTTAATTTAATTTTAATTTAATTTTAATTTAATTTTAATTTAATTTTAATTTAATTTTAATTTAATTTTAATTTAATTTTAATTTAATTTTAATTTAATTTTAATTTAATTTTAATTTAATTTTAATTTAATTTTAATTTAATTTTAATTTAATTTTAATTTAATTTTAATTTAATTTTAATTTAATTTTAATTTAATTTTAATTTAATTTTAATTTAATTTTAATTTAATTTTAATTTAATTTTAATTTAATTTTAATTTAATTTTAATTTAATTTTATTTTAATTTTAATTTTAATTTAATTTTAATTTAATTTTAATTTAATTTTAATTTAATTTTAATTTAATTTTAATTTAATTTTAATTTAATTTTAATTTAATTTTAATTTAATTTTAATTTAATTTTAATTTAATTTTAATTTAATTTTAATTTAATTTTAATTTAATTTTAATTTAATTTTAATTTAATTTTAATTTAATTTTAATTTAATTTTAATTTAATTTTAATTTAATTTTAATTTAATTTTAATTTAATTTTAATTTAATTTTAATTTAATTTTAATTTAATTTTAATTTAATTTTAATTTAATTTTAATTTAATTTTAATTTAATTTTAATTTAATTTTAATTTAATTTTAATTTAATTTTAATTTAATTTTAATTTAATTTTAATTTAATTTAAATTTAATTTTAATTTAATTTTAATTTAATTTTAATTTAATTTTAATTTAATTTTAATTTAATTTTAATTTAATTTTAATTTAATTTTAATTTAATTTTAATTTAATTTTAATTTAATTTTAATTTAATTTTAATTTAATTTTAATTTAATTTTAATTTAATTTTAATTTAATTTTAATTTAATTTTAATTTAATTTTAATTTAATTTTAATTTAATTTTAATTTAATTTTAATTTAATTTTAATTTAATTTTAATTTAATTTTAATTTAATTTTAATTTAATTTTAATTTAATTTTAATTTAATTTTAATTTAATTTTAATTTAATTTTAATTTAATTTTAATTTAATTTTAATTTAATTTAAATTTAATTTTAATTTAATTTTAATTTAATTTTAATTTAATTTTAATTTAATTTTAATTTAATTTTAATTTAATTTTAATTTAATTTTAATTTAATTTAATTTTAATTTAATTTTAATTTAATTTTAATTTAATTTTAATTTCCCTGGCCAAGTTCGCAGGGGTTGACGGTATTAAAGTGAAGGAGTTTCATTTTGATTATTGTAATGTAGTGTTCTTTAGTGAAACATATCACCTTTTTAACACTTTAATGCGCCTCCAACGGTTCATCACGAACCGGCTGCTGCAGATGGAGTATATGCATCAGACATGCTCGATAAACACGGAGGATCCGCCAGGGCTCAGTAGAGTCTATTCCCAAGCAATAGTTCCAAGTCGGTTGGATTTTAGAAGGTTTTGATGATCGTTACAAATCCTAATAAAAGTAATATAGGATTTGTGACAGGTTTTGGAACCTTTAACAGCCAGCTGACTTCAAAATGTTGTTTGGGCTCTATTTCCCACGTTTCTCGGTTGATTTTGATTAGTAATTTATTAATGTCATAGTAGCTTTTTTTACCATATTAGTTGGTCATATTTTCTTTTTTTCGATTTTTTACCATATTAGTTGGTCGTATTTTCTTTAAATAATGCAATTAAAATCAACCGACGAATTAATAGTGGGAAGGAGATTTGCAGCACTTAATTGTGCTGATAGATTCGAAGCTAACGTGCGAACATTTAAACGCATTGTTGACATCAATGCGTTCGACGTGACATTTCGGACAAAAGCTGACTGCTTTTTATTAACTGAACAACGTTACTTTTGTATGACTAGGTTGACATTTCTAGGCCACGCATGAGAAAATGACATGGTTTATCGAGGTAGGACCGATAGGACAGAACGAATTTGAATATTTTTCATAGTATTTGTAGGGGGATGAATACATAATAGTTGACAAGCAATTTTTGTTTTATTACAATCAACTGATCAACTTGGCGAGGCTTGCTTACATAACAACTGACAATAAAGAAACCTATTTTCCTTGAGTTTCTACGCAATGGACAGCCGACCAAACACACGTGTTTTCGTTAATCTCCTAGGCATTATTAAGACATGACGTATGTGCATGACGAAACAACTAGCAGGACACAGTTCCAGACGTCTTTTTTTAATAACGACATTCAGCATATTTCCAATAAAACTACACTTCAATAAAGCAAAGCCTAAGCTGCTATGATAGAACAGATCAGAATGACTTAATTGACTATTACCTTGGAGATCTACTTCGAATAACTGACAAATTGACAAGAACCTAACTAAATACATGGACCATACTACAAAAAAACAATTGAAAAAAAGAAAAAAAAGGGGAAACTTTTATTAAAACTATTTTTGTTCAACGCAGGCCAAAACAGTGTCGACTTGGGCCACGCACGCCTACGTACTTCTGTGTGTTGAAACAAAAATAGAGGCTCCTAGAAGCAAATGTGCGGTGTAGAACATAAGCACAGTGTTGCTACCGCCGTAATCACTTTGAAAAAAAAAAAAAAAAAAAAAAAAAATTTTAATTTAATTTTAATTTAATTTTAATTTTATTTTAATTTTATTTTAATTTAATTTTAATTTAATTTTAATTTAATTTTAATTTAATTTTAATTTAATTTTAATTTAATTTTAATTTAATTTTAATTTAATTTTAATTTAATTTTAATTTAATTTTAATTTAATTTTAATTTAATTTTAATTT
Organism: Aedes albopictus; assembly: GCF_035046485.1. Lineage (NCBI taxonomy): Eukaryota > Metazoa > Arthropoda > Insecta > Diptera > Culicidae > Aedes > Aedes albopictus. The sequence continues at coordinate 75,507,757 of NC_085137.1, read as the reverse complement.
AATTTTAATTTAATTTTAATTTAATTTTAATTTAATTTTAATTTAATTTTAATTTAATTTTAATTTAATTTTAATTTAATTTTAATTTAATTTTAATTTAATTTTAATTTAATTTTAATTTAATTTTAATTTAATTTTAATTTAATTTTAATTTAATTTTAATTTAATTTTAATTTAATTTTAATTTAATTTTAATTTAATTTTAATTTAATTTTAATTTAATTTTAATTTAATTTTAATTTAATTTTAATTTAATTTTAATTTAATTTTAATTTAATTTTAATTTAATTTTAATTTAATTTTAATTTAATTTTAAATTAATTTTAATTTAATTTTAATTTAATTTTAATTTAATTTTAATTTAATTTTAATTTAATTTTAATTTAATTTTAATTTAATTTTAATTTAATTTTAATTTAATTTTAATTTAATTTTAATTTAATTTTAATTTAATTTTAATTTAATTTTAATTTAATTTTAATTTAATTTTAATTTAATTTTAATTTAATTTTAATTTAATTTTAATTTAATTTTAATTTAATTTTAATTTAATTTTAATTTAATTTTAATTTAATTTTAATTTAATTTTAATTTAATTTTAATTTAATTTTAATTTAATTTTAATTTAATTTTAATTTAATTTTAATTTAATTTTAATTTAATTTTAATTTAATTTTAATTTAATTTTAATTTAATTTTAATTTAATTTTAATTTAATTTTAATTTAATTTTAATTTAATTTTAATTTAATTTTAATTTAATTTTAATTTAATTTTTTTAATTTAAATTTAATTTTAATTTCCCTGTCCAAGAGTGATGGGTTTGACGATGGCTTATCAAGCGTCGTTATATAGTGAAAATGTGTTTAAATAATTTTAATTTTAGTCTTTTATAATTATAGATTAGCTAAATTAAATATAGTAACGAAAATTAGTGAAATAGTAAATGGAATAGTATTTGAAAGTAACTAGGTTTTGAATTAAAGCATTTCTGTACAAAATTAAACTAAAATAGAATCTGAATAATCATACCATTGCTTTATTGACTTTAATTTAAACGCTTGATTTGTCATGCCTCCAGCATACGCTTAATCGCTGTCGCATGATCTAACAACAGTTGATTACGCGCAGTGCTGGGGGGACCGACAGGGCTTATTACCAGTCTATACTAACCCTCTAACTACTAACAAGACTGGAAAGCCAACGATCACTCATTGCACTTTTGATAGTAGTATTAGTAGTAGTAGTTAGTAGTAGTAGTAAGAGTAGTAGTAATAGTAATAGTAGCAGCATTTTATTAACAAGTTGATTCGTACTATTCTTTTTCACTTCTTCGAAATTATTTTTATAGCAACTATAAACTCAGGAGTGGATAGCATAACGACATTGATTGCAGCAGGGTCCAACCTTATTATGTAATGCAAGAGTGCATGTGGGATGTCTCTGCATTACTTATATCTTCTAATTAAGACAGGGCAGGGTGATAAGAAAATCGCATTAGTGAATGAACAATTTAGAATCTAAATTTTAGATGTTGAATGCTGTTCATAGTAACAAGAAACTATATTTAAAACTGAATATAAATTATGCTCTCTATGATGCTCAACAATGCTATAAACAGAATACTAAAATTTCCGGGCCGCCATTTTGTGGAGTTTGGCGGCCCACTGTCTTCTTGTCATTTCAGGTTCATTTTCTACAACGCGTGGCTACAAAGAGTGAACAATACCATCGTCTAGGAAGCATTTTGGAGCTAAATTCGGTGAGTCTGTTCCATTATATGTACGCTGTCATTATTTTAAATTCACCATGGATAGTTGCGGCCTTTTTTTACATGCATATTGTTATGCATCTGTTTGTGCACATTTGTTGTTACCCATCTTTCGTGTATTTACTCAACTAGCACTGTAAAGTTCGTCACTTCGAGTGTCGGCCTAAATTCTTAGTATTCATTTCATTGAAACTACTATTGTTGTACAGTCCACATATTTGATGTTGCCACGATGGGAGAGCACGTTGAGCACCGGTTTGTCCACATTTGCTAGAGCTTTTGGCTGGGGGTGGGTCTGGTTTGCAGGTTTAGCGGGGGCCTACCACAATTTGGGAGTGTGAGGGGGGGGGGATCTCTGCAGTGAACTCACTACTCATCAATTCCGTGGGGTATCTAGAAGACAATTGACAATAAGATTGGGAAAAAGCTTGCAGTTGGGAACTAGACTAAAATAGTGGCCGATAGAAAACAACGCGCTGGACAGCATTATTATTCATTTTTTTTTTTAATATTTACCCATAGGTTTTTCGCCGGTTGGCAGTATAGTATTTAGCTGTGTACGAAGATACGGATTAGTTGGTGTACAGATGACAGGGTTCTCACGGGAAGTGCTTCAAGCGAGGCTTACATAACAACTGACAATAAAGAAACCTATTTTCCTTGACTTTCTACGCAATGGACATCTGACCGAACACACGTGTTTTCGTTAATCTCCTAGGCATTATTAAGACATGACGTATGTGCATGACGGAACAACTAGCAGGACACAGTTCCAGACGTCTCTTTTTAATAACGATATTCAGCATATTTCCAATAAAACTACACTTCAATAAAGCAAAGACTAAAGCTGCTATGATAGAACAGATCAGAATGACTTAATTGACTTATTGACTACATATTGGAGATCTACTTCGAATAACTGACAAATTGACAAGAACCTAACTAAATACATGGACCATACTACAAAAAAAAAACAATTGACAAAAAGAAAAAAGGGGAAACTTTTATTAAAACTATTTTTGTTCAACGCAGGCCAAAACAGTGTCGACTTGGGCCACGATATGCCTACGTACTTCTGTGTGTTGAAACAAAAATAGAGGCTCATAGAAGCAAACGTAGGGAAAGGGTGCGGTGTTAGAACATAAGCACAGCGTGCTACCGCCGTAATCACTATGAAAAAAAAAAAAAAAAAAAAAATTTAATTTAATTTTAATTTAATTTTAATTTAATTTTAATTTAATTTTAATTTAATTTTAATTTAATTTTAATTTAATTTTAATTTTATTTTAATTTAATTTTAATTTAATTTTAATTTAATTTTAATTTAATTTTAATTTAATTTTAATTTAATTTTAATTTAATTTTAATTTAATTTTAATTTAATTTTAATTTAATTTTAATTTAATTTTAATTTAATTTTAATTTAATTTTATTTTAATTTTAATTTTAATTTAATTTTAATTTAATTTTAATTTAATTTTAATTTAATTTTAATTTAATTTTAATTTAATTTTAATTTAATTTTAATTTAATTTTAATTTAATTTTAATTCAATTTTAATTTAATTTTAATTTAATTTTAATTTAATTTTAATTTAATTTTAATTTAATTTTAATTTAATTTTAATTTAATTTTAATTTAATTTTAATTTAATTTTAATTTAATTTTAATTTCCCTGGCCAAGTTCGCAGGGGTTGACGGTATTAAAGTGAAGGAGTTTCATTTTGATTATTGTAATGTAGTGTTCTTTAGTGAAACATATCACCTTTTTAACACTTTAATGCGCCTCCAACGGTTCATCACGAACCGGCTGCTGCAGATGGAGTATGGCTGATCATATGCATCAGACATGCTCGATAAACACGGAGGAACCGCCAGGGCTCAGTAGAGTCTATTCCCAAGCAATAGTTCCAAATCGGTTGGATTTGAGAAGGTTTTGATGATCGTTACAAATCCTAATTAAAGTTTTATAGGATTTGTGACTGGTTTTGGAACCTTTGACAGCCAGCTGACTTCAAAATGTTGTTTGGGCTCTATTTCCCACGTTTCTCGGTTGATTTTGATTAGTAATTTATTAATGTCATAGTCGCTTTTTCGAATTTCTACAATGGTATACTTTATTATATTTTATTTAAATAAAGCAATTAAAATCAACCAAAAAATTGATAGTGGGAAGGAGATTTGCAGCACTTAATTGTGCTGATAGATTCGAAGCTAACGTGCGAACACTTGACGTGACAGTTTGGACTGGACAAAAAACTGACTGCTTTTTATTAACTGAACAACGTTACTTTTGTATGACTAGGTTGACATTTCTAGGCCACGCATGAGAAAATGACATGGTTTATCTTGATAGGACCGATAGGACAGAACGAATTTGAATATTTTTTCATAGTATTTGTAGGGGGATGAATACATAATAGTTGACAAGCAATTTTTGTTTATCTCTTAGATGATGTTATGACTCCAACAGAAAAATATTAGAAGTTCAGTTACATGTTTCTGTAGGTTTTGGACCGATAACATTTTAAGGACACAAGAGATGAACACAGAGAAGTAAATATCAAAAAACAATTTGACACAGAATCGACTATATTTTAACATACGGGTTCGGCTGATTCGATGAATCTGTCTAGAAGTAACTAGAAGACAATTGACGCTAAGATTGGAAAAAAGCTTGCAGTTGGGACTATACTACAATAATGGCCGATAGGAAACAATGCGCTAGACAGCATTAATATTCATTTTTTAATATTTAGTATGTGCATGACGGAACAACTAGCAGGACACAGTTCCAGACGTCTCTTTTTAATAACGATATTCAGCATATTTCCAATAAAACTACACTTCAATAAAGCAAAGACTAAAGCTGCTATGATAGAACAGATCAGAATGACTTAATTGACTTATTGACTATTGGAGATCTACTTCGAATAACTGACAAATTGACAAGAACCTTACTAAATACATGGACCATACTACAAAAAACCAATTGACAAAAAGAAAAAAAAGGGGAAACTTTTATAAAAACTATTTTTGTTCAACACAGGCCAAAACAGTGTCGACTTGGGCCACGCACGCCTACGTACTTCTGTGTGTTGAAACAAAAATAGAGGCTCCTAGAAGCAAATGTAGGGAAGGGTGCGGTGTAGAACATAAGCACAGTGTGCTACCGCCGTAATCACTTTGAAAAAAAAAAAAAAAAAAAAAAAATTTTAATTTAATTTTAATTTAATTTTAATTTAATTTTAATTTAATTTTAATTTAATTTTAATTTAATTTTAATTTAATTTTAATTTAATTTTAATTTAATTTTAATTTAATTTTAATTTAATTTTAATTTAATTTTAATTTAATTTTAATTTAATTTTAATTTAATTTTAATTTAATTTTAATTTAATTTTAATTTAATTTTAATTTAATTTTAATTTAATTTTAATTTAATTTTAATTTAATTTTAATTTAATTTTAATTTAATTTTAATTTAATTTTAATTTAATTTTAATTTAATTTTAATTTAATTTTAATTTAATTTTAATTTAATTTTAATTTAATTTTAATTTAATTTTATTTTAATTTTAATTTAATTTTAATTTAATTTTAATTTAATTTTAATTTAATTTTAATTTAATTTTAATTTAATTTTAATTTAATTTTAATTTAATTTTAATTTAATTTTAATTTAATTTTAATTTAATTTTAATTTAATTTTAATTTAATTTTAATTTAATTTTAATTTAATTTTAATTTAATTTTAATTTAATTTTAATTTAATTTTAATTTAATTTTAATTTAATTTTAATTTAATTTTAATTTAATTTTAATTTAATTTTAATTTAATTTTAATTTAATTTTAATTTAATTTTAATTTAATTTTAATTTAATTTTAATTTAATTTTAATTTAATTTTAATTTAATTTTAATTTAATTTTAATTTAATTTTAATTTAATTTTGATTTAATTTTAATTTAATTTTAATTTAATTTTAATTTAATTTTAATTTAATTTTAATTTAATTTTAATTTAATTTTAATTTAATTTTAATTTAATTTTAATTTAATTTTTAATTTAATTTTAATTTAATTTTAATTTAATTTTAATTTAATTTAATTAATTTAATTTAATTTAATTTTAATTTAATTTTAATTTAATTTTAATTTAATTTTAATTTAATTTTAATTTAATTTTAATTAATTTTAATTTAATTTTAATTTAATTTTAATTTAATTTTAATTTAATTTTAATTTAATTTTAATTTAATTTTAATTTAATTTTAATTTAATTTTAATTTAATTTTAATTTAATTTTAATTTAATTTTAATTTAATTTTAATTTAATTTTAATTTAATTTTAATTTAATTTTAATTTAATTTTAATTTAATTTTAATTTAATTTTAATTTAATTTTAATTTAATTTTAATTTAATTTTAATTTAATTTTAATTTAATTTTAATTTAATTTTAATTTAATTTTAATTTAATTTTAATTTAATTTTAATTTAATTTAATTTAATTTTAATTTAATTTTAATTTAATTTTAATTTAATTTTAATTTAATTTTAATTTAATTTTAATTTAATTTTAATTTAATTTTAATTTATTAATTTAATTTTAATTTAATTTTAATTTAATTTTAATTTAATTTTAATTTAATTTTAATTTAATTTTAATATTAATTTTAATTAATTTTAATTTAATTTTAATTTAATTTTAATTTAATTTTAATTTAATTTTAATTTAATTTTAATTTAATTTTAATTTAATTTTAATTTAATTTTAATTTAATTTTAATTTAATTTTAATTTAATTTTAATTTAATTAATTTAATTTAATTTTAATTTAATTTTAATTTAATTTTAATTTAATTTTAATTTAATTTTAATTTAATTTTAATTTAATTTTAATTTAATTTTAATTTAATTTTAATTTAATTTTAATTTAATTTTAATTTAATTTTAATTTTAATTTTAATTTAATTTTAATTAATTTTAATTTAATTTTAATTTAATTTTAATTTAATTTTAATTTATTTTAATTTAATTTTAATTTAATTTTAATTTAATTTTAATTTAATTTTAATTTAATTTTAATTTAATTTTAATTTAATTTTAATTTAATTTTAATTTAATTTTAATTTAATTTTAATTTAATTTTAATTTAATTTTAATTTAATTTTAATTTAATTTTAATTTAATTTTAATTTAATTTTAATTTAATTTTAATTTAATTTTAATTTAATTTTAATTTAATTTTAATTTAATTTTAATTTAATTTTAATTTAATTTTAATTTAATTTTATTTTAATTTATTTTAATTTAATTTTAATTTAATTTTAATTTAATTTTAATTTAATTTTAATTTAATTTTAATTTAATTTTAATTTAATTTTAATTTAATTTTAATTTAATTTTAATTTAATTTTAATTTAATTTTAATTTAATTTTAATTTAATTTTAATTTAATTTTAATTTAATTTTAATTTAATTTAATTTAATTTAATTTTAATTTTAATTTAATTTTAATTTAATTTTAATTAATTTTAATTTAATTTTAATTTAATTTTAATTTAATTTTAATTTAATTTTAATTTAATTTTTAATTTAATTTTAATTTAATTTTAATTTAATTTTAATTTAATTTTAATTTAATTTTAATTTAATTTTAATTTAATTTTAATTTAATTTTAATTTTATTTTTAATTTAATTTTAATTTAATTTTAATTTAATTTTAATTTAATTTTAATTTTAATTTTAATTTTAATTTAATTTTAATTTAATTTTAATTTAATTTTAATTTAATTTTAATTTAATTTTAATTTAATTTTAATTTAATTTTTAATTTAATTTTAATTTAATTTTAATTTAATTTTAATTTAATTTTAATTTAATTTTAATTTAATTTTAATTTAATTTTAATTTAATTTTAATTTAATTTTAATTTAATTTTAATTTAATTTTAATTTAATTTTAATTTAATTTTAATTTAATTTTAATTTAATTTTAATTTAATTTTAATTTAATTTTAATTTAATTTTAATTTAATTTTAATTTAATTTTAATTTCCCTGGCCAAGTTCGCAGGGGTTGACGGTATTAAAGTGAAGGAGTTTCATTTTGATTATTGTAATGTAGTGTTCTTTAGTGAAACATATCACCTTTTTAACACTTTAATGCGCCTCCAACGGTTCATCGCGAATCGGCTGCTGCAGATGGAGTATGGCTGATCATATGCATCAGACATGCTCGATAAACACGGAGGAACCGCCAGGGCTCAGTAGAGTCTATTCCCAAGCAATAGTTCCAAATCGGTTGGATTTGAGAAGGTTTTGATGATCGTTACAAATCCTAATAAAAGTTTTATAGGATTTGTGACTGGGTTTTGGAACCTTTTACAGCCAGCTGACTTCAAAATGTTGTTTGGGCTCTATTTGCCACGTTTCTCGGTTGATTTTGATTAGTAATTTATTAATGTCATAGTCGCTTTTTCGATTTTTTACAATGTTAGGTACTTGATTATACAGGGTGTTAGGTTCGTGAGTGCAAACTTTTTAAAGGGTGATAGAGGACCATAAATGGTGAAAAAAATTGTTCTACGCATATGGTCAAATCTCAACCGTTACGTAGTTATTGAACTCCCCATGTTTTTGACTCTTATTGCTTTTACTGGCTATAACTTTGAAATGGTCAAACTTATCGCAGTTTTTTTGCCCTTATTCGAAAGATTATTGAATTTTCTAGCAAATGGCATCTTTGAACCGATTGGTTTAGTTAAATAACTAAGTTTTCTACAGCAAATAGCTTAAAAGTTGTGTGTTTTAATTTGTTTTAGCCAATTATCTTTGAAAAATGCGTAATAATTTAAAATTCTTTCTTTGGCAAAGTTGTGGCCCCTGTTCCACTCTACAATTTGTTCTTTGACATCAAACTTCTATCTCTTATCGTTTTCTTGAAATTTCTATTTAAATGTCGCATTTTAGATCATAAATTTGCAATTGTCATGGTAAGCACTTTTTTGCGCACTTTGGCGCACATTTAAATCAAAATTGTAAGAAAACGATAAGAGTTAGAAGTTTGGCGTCAAAGAACGAATTGTAGAGTGGAACAAGGGCCAAAACTTTGCCAAAGAAAGAATTTTAATTTATTACGCATGTTTCAAAGATAATTGACATAAACAAATTAAAACACGCTATTTTTAGCTATTTTGCTCTAGAAAACTTAGTTATTTAACTAAACCAATCGATCCAAAGATGCCATTTGATAGAAAATTCAATAATCTTTCGAATAAGGGCAAAAAAACTGCGATAAGTTTGACCATTTCAAAGTTATAGCCAGTTAAGGCAATAAGAGTTAAAAACATGGGGTGTTCAATAACTACGTAACGGTTGAGATTTGACCATATGCGTAGAACAATTTTTTTCACCATTTATGGTCCTCTATCACCCTTTAAAAAGTTTGCACTCATGAACCTAACACCCTGTATTTTCTTTAAATAAAGCAATTAAAATCAACCGAAAAATTAACAGTGGGAAGGAGATTTGCAGCACTTAATTGTGCTGATAGATTCGAAGCTAACGTGCGAACACTTAAACGCATTGTTGACGTCAATGCGTTCGACGTGACAGTTTGGACGAAAAATTGATTGCTTTTTATTAACTGAACAACGTTACTTTTGTATGACTAGGTTGACATTTCTAGGCCGCGCATGAGATTATGACATGGTTTATCTTGGTAGGACCGATAGGACAGAACGAATTTGAATATTTTTCATAGTATTTGTAGGGGGATGAGTACATAATAGTTGGCAAGCAATTTTTGTTTTATTAAAGTCAACTGACCAACTTGGCGTATTTTTGTTTATCTCTTAGATGGTGCTATGACACCAACAGAAAAAAAATATCAGAAGTTCAGTTACATGTTTATGTGGATTTTGGACCGATGACAATTTAAGGACACGAGATGAACACGGAGAAGTAGAAATCAAGAAAACAATTTGACACATAATCGACTATATTTTAACATACGGGTTCGACTGATTCGATGAATCTATCCAGAAGTATCTAGAAGACAATTGACGCTAAGATTGGAAAAAAGCTTGCAGCTGGGACTAGACTACAATAGTGGCCGATAGAAAACAATGCGCTAGATAGCATTATTATTCACTTTTTAATTTTTACCCGTAGGCTTTTCGCCGGTTGACAGTACAGTATTTAGCTGTGTACGAAGATACGGATTAGCTGGTGATGACAGGGTTCTCACGGGCAGTGCTTCAAGCGAGGCTTACATAACAAACCTATTTTCCTTGACTTTCCACGCAATGAACATCTGACCGAACACACGTGTTTTCGTTAATCTCCTAAGCATTACATATTAAGACATGACGTATGTGCATGACGGAACAACTAGCAGGACACAGTTCCAGACGTCTCTTTTTAATAACGATATTCAGCATATTTCCAATAAAACTACACTTCAATAAAGCAAAGACTAAAGCTGCTATGATAGAACAGATCAGAATGACTTAATTGACTTATTGACTACATATTGGAGATCTACTTCGAATAACTGACAGATTGACAAGAACCTAACTAAATACATAAACCATACTACAAAAAAAAATTGACAAAAAGAAAAAAAAGGGAAACTTTTATTAAAACTATTTTTGTTCAACGCAGGCCAAAACAGTGTCGACTTGGGCCACGATATGCCTACGTACTTCTGTGTGTTGAAACAAAAATAGAGGCTCATAGAAGCAAACGTAGGGAAAGGGTGCGGTGTTAGAACATAAGCACAGTGTGCTACCGCCGTAATCACTATGAAAAAAAAAAAAAAAAAAAAAAATTTTAATTTAATTTTAATTTAATTTTAATTTAATTTTAATTTAATTTAATTTAATTTTAATTTAATTTTAATTTAATTTTAATTTAATTTTAATTTAATTTTAATTTAATTTTAATTTAATTTTAATTTAATTTTAATTTAATTTTAATTTAATTTTAATTTAATTTTAATTTAATTTTAATTTAATTTTAATTTAATTTTAATTTAATTTTAATTTAATTTTAATTTAATTTTAATTTAATTTTAATTTAATTTTAATTTAATTTTAATTTAATTTTAATTTAATTTTAATTTAATTTTAATTTAATTTTAATTTAATTTTAATTTAATTTTAATTTAATTTTAATTTAATTTTAATTTAATTTTAATTTAATTTTAATTTAATTTTAATTTAATTTTAATTTAATTTTAATTTAATTTTAATTTAATTTTAATTTAATTTTAATTTAATTTTAATTTAATTTTAATTTAATTTTAATTTAATTTTAATTTAATTTTAATTTAATTTTAATTTAATTTTAATTTAATTTTAATTTAATTTTAATTTAATTTTAATTTAATTTTAATTTAATTTTAATTTAATTTTAATTTAATTTTAATTTAATTTTAATTTAATTTTAATTTAATTTTAATTTAATTTTAATTTAATTTTAATTTAATTTTAATTTAATTTTAATTTAATTTTAATTTAATTTTAATTTAATTTTAATTTAATTTTAATTTAATTTTAATTTAATTTTAATTTAATTTTAATTTAATTTTAATTTAATTTTAATTTAATTTTAATTTAATTTTAATTTAATTTTAATTTAATTTTATTATTGATTTAATTTAATTTAATTTTTATTTAATTCAAATTCAAATTCAAGTTTAAATTAAAGTTAATATTAAAATTTAAATTAAAGTTAAAATTAAAATTGAAATTGAACAGGCTCAGAGTTTTTTTTATTGAATTTGTTTCGTCTAGCTTTCATTCGAGGCAAGAGTACGGTTGTAGTGGTGAACGTCGACAAAAGTTCACTACTACAATCATACTTCTTGCTCGGATGACAGCTGGAATGAAAACAAGCAGCATAAAATTTATGCCTAACATTTGTCTAACAGCCCATAGTAAAACATGTCTAACGTTAGTCTAATGTTAGACTAACAAACATGTTTCGAATTTGCAACATGTCTAACAAAAGTGTGTCATATCTGTCTAATTTTAGACTAACATTAGCCAAAAGTGAGACAAAAAGTTAGCCTAACATGCTGGCCAGTTAGTCTCACATTAGGCTAATGTTAGGCTAACCCTCCGTACTGGGAATGGCATCGTACCTATAGACACTATAGATTCCATAGACTCGCGGAGACATGGTTGAGCAATACGATTTTAGTGTGTTTTTCCGTGAATTTGGAGTGTACCGAGCGAATATGACGTCACGCAATCCATTGTCGCTATTGAAATCGTGACGTCATGCTCGTTTGGCTACACGAACTGACAGTTCGTTTGGCTACAGTTGTCTTCGCCTTCGCGAGTCTATGGAATCTATAGTGTCTATAATCGTACCTTCTCCCGCCTCATCTTGGCTATAAAAGGTGGGCTACTGCAAGGTATCGCTCTCTTTCTGCTGTGACGTCATAGAAGTGGACCGTTCAACATTCCGTACAAGTTATTTGTTGAATTAGAGTGCTAACGATTAAATTTGTAATTAAGTTGAAATACAGTAGTTATTTAATTAAGAAATAAAGTGAAGTATTTTAGTGAATTCGTGTGCAAAATCAGGAACTGTTTACCAATCTGAGAACTCTAACCAAAAGTGTATATCAGTTCCGAAATTAAAGTGACCGTTAGTGCCCCGGATTCCAAAACGGTAGAACCACTGCTCCCCGCTGATCTAACAACATCCATAAGCCAATATTGGCCGAACCACAGTTGTGTAAATCCATTTGATATACTTGGGTCTTAGACCCCAAGTTGTACCAAAAGTACGCCGGCATTGCCCGAAGGCCATACAAGCTTTCTTGATTCTGAACTCAATGTGAGGTGTCCAGGAAAGCTTGGAATCAAGAATGACTCCAACGTACTTTACCTGTTCAGTCACATCGATTTCAGAATCAAAGAGACGCAAAGGTCGAACGCCATTACGGTTTCGCCTTTCCGTGAAAAGAACAATAGATGGTTTACTCGGATTAACCGAAAGGCCATATTGGCGACACCAACCCTCAACTACCTGAAGGGCGTTTTGCATCAGGTCGAAAAGGGTGTTAGGTAGTCGTCGGAAAAAGGTGTTAGGTAGTCGTCGGCAAAACCATAAGTAGGAAAACCGCTATCATTGAGTTGCCTCAATAGCGTATCTGCTACGAGATTCCACAAAAGCGGTGGTAAGACTCCCCCTTGGGGGCATCCACAAACACTCAATTTCCTAATCCCTGCTAGACGCAATGTCGAGAAGAGATATCGGTTTTTGAGCATTTGGTGAATCCAATTGAAAATCATTGGCATCGAAAGGCACGTTGTCAAAGGCACCCTCGATATCTAAGAAAACACCCAGACAAGACTGCTTTTGAGCGAATGCTTTCTCGATATCGTAAACAACCTTGTGTAAAAGAGTCACAGTGGACTTACCAGATTGGTAGGAATGTTGGTTCACATGAAGAGGCACGTTGGCCAGATGAACATCACGGATGTGATGATCCACAATGCGTTCTAAGCATTTCAGAAGAAAAGAGGTCAAACTGAAAGGTCTGAAATTCTTTGCTTCTTCATACGACGCACGACCTACTTTTGGAATAAACTTTACAGTAATATCCCGCCAGGATTTGGGAATATACCCTGTAGCAAAACATGAAATAATCAAATCCCTTCTGAAGCAAAATAGGATAAATCCCATCTGCCCCAGGAGATTTGAAAGGAGCAAAGCTATTAAGAGCCCATTCAATCGATTCTATAGTTACAATACTCCGAGCCAAAGCTAAAGAATCATAACTACAAGAAAAGACATCAGGTTCATCCGAAGATGTAATATCCACACATCCAGGGAAGTGTGTGCTGAATAAGCATTCCAGAACTTCCTCATCAGAGGAAGTCAGATCGCCATTTGGCAAAGGTTTTTCCAGCCGGATCGTTCAGCAGACCGGAGAGCTTTCCTGTAGGCCTTGCGAGCCGACCTGAAAGCCTCCGAACCAGCCGAACGTCGTCTGTTCCAACTCTTTCTACATTGTTTCCTGAGTTTCGCCAGATCAGAGTTCCAACAAGGGGTTCCTCTTGTGATCTTCACAGACCGTACTGTTGGTGGACTCTTTCCACCGGACCAGGCGGTCCGTAGTGTTATTCTTAGCCAATTGAGACAATCGCTACCGACATACACAGCTATCTAGGCTGATCGAGAAAAGAAGTTAATATTGATGAACAACTTCATACGGACTCGAACACCCGTTAAAAGGAATTCCTGCAGGAATCCTCAAAGGGATTCCTGGACGAATCCGCGAAGAAGTTCCTGGGGGTATCCCCAAAGGAATTCCTAGAGGAACCCTCCAAGAAATTCTTGGAGAATTCCCGAAGGATTCCTCGAAGAAATTCCTGGAGGAATCACGAAAGGAATTCCGGGAGGAATCCTTGATGGAATTCCTGGAAGAATCTTCGAAGGAATTCCTGGAGGAATCCCTAAAGGAATTCCTAGAAGAACCCTCGAAAGAATAGCTAAAATAATCCCTGAAAAAATTCTTGGAAAAATTCCCGAAGGAATCCCCGAAGAAATTCCTGGAGGAATCACGAAAGGAATTTCTTAAAGAATCCCTAAAGGAATCTTCGAAGGAATTCCTGGAGAAATCCCCAAAGGAATTCCTAGAAGAATCCTCAAAGGAGCTGGAATAATTCCTGAAGAAATTCTTGAATGAAATCCTGGAGGAATCCCCGAAGGAATTCCTGGAGGAGTAAGGTACACCGGGGCAAGTTGAAACGGGTGGAGCAAGATGAAACGCGAAGTTTTGAAATAGATTTCAATACAATTTGGAAAATTATTCTACGCTAAAAGATTGTTTAAAGCAAAAACTATGTGTTATAGCAATAAAATTGTTTATCATCATTAGAAAACATCATGTTACCCCGCTGTTTCATCTTACCCCGCCCGTTTTAACTTGCCCCGGTGTACCTTACCCGAAGACAATTACAAATTAACTGGCTCGAGATTGTGCGTGTATGCAATGCCGTGATCCGGTTGCTTAAGTTGCTCTATCTCGTAATTAGGCAGCCGTCGATACCGTACATTGTTCATGACAGAGAATTTTGGACGCAGGTTGACCAGCAGCCGGTAGCCGGCCCTAACGTCAATCAGGTCGAAAAAGTACCATTTATCAATCAGGACGTGGTCAACTTGCGATTTCAATTGCTGTGGTGATATCCTGGTGTAACGACAACAGAGGCTTTGCTGGAAAAAGATGCTTCGAATGACCACGTTCTGGAAGACGAAGAAATTGGCGAGTAGGATGTCGATTTCGTTTGTCAACTGATGCGTGTGATGAATATTCAAATCGTCACTGGCCCACCTGATTGGTCTTTCATGATGATTATGGCGTCTCGTGGACTATTCCCCTTTAAATTTGCGGAGGCAGTAAGCAGTTTTGTTCAGTGGACTTATGTTTGTGGAAGGAACCCTAGCGACCTTCGGCTTTTCAATTATCTTCTATCATCTGAATAAATTAAGTTAATGTAATGATAGCGAAATGCACTTTCATCAATGGAAGCTTCATTTTTTAGTATACCACACCCGAATCATAATCAACTCTAGAAGCGGCATTTGGCTCGACCAGAAACCATGTCGCCATCGGAACTGCAGCTGGCCGTTATTGGACTACTGTGCACCCCCATCCGTGCAGCCATATCGCCAAAGGCACAAAACTACACTATCACCGCCATCGAGTACCTATCCCGTCATCATCCCGGACGTTTCGAATGTGTCTTTTTCGACGCCAGAGGCGCAAATTATTTCGATTCCGATTTTCAAGATCTGATCAGGTCACCTCGGCTGGATCGCGTAGTTAAGTACGTGATCGATAATACATCCTTGTTGAGCCACGGTGCGGGACTACCCTGGTTTCCGGCACTGGTAGTCATCAACGTGCACGGTGAGAAGGTTAATTTCTACACAGATCAGCTCAAAATGAATCCACACACGAGGATAATGATACTAGTGGAGATGGATTGCAAGAGCTGTATTCAGTCTGCTGTGGAATCGCTCAAGCTTTTCTTTTTAACAACTCACTTTACTCGGATGATTTGCATGGATTCGACGCGCAGGAATTTCATACGAGTAGGATTCAACGGAACGCTTACAGACTATTTCGAATACCTGGAACCTTGGGAAGTGTTCAAGAACATACTTCTTGATATGGAAGGCAGAATCATCCCCTACAGCGGTAGTGTGGGTATTGGTCGCAGACTGGAGAATTGGATGAAAGAAACTGCACGATATCTAAATGCCACATCGAGATACGTAAGGGCTCCTTATGGTCATGGGCTTGGAAGGACTTCTGAGGGTTTTCGTACGTTTCTCATGTCTGGCGCTGTCGTCATATCATTGGATTGTGAAACCTTGGGTTTGTTACCACCTCTCTTGTATCGTACGTTGTTTGAAGTCCTTCCTTACAAAGACTTATTTGCTATTCCGATGCCAAGGAGTGTCAACGTGCTGGAGATGTTCTTTTGGCCATTTACTCTGGCCACATGGATTGTATTGACAATGATAGTCATCTCTCTTGAGTTCATCCATCTCGCCAACCCCCGTCTATTCAAAAACAATCCAATGTTGCTCATCATATGTGGCTTTGAGCGGCACGATCTGCACCGAGCCAGTGTGCGAGAGAAGCTTATTTTCCTTCCATTGATCATATTCTTCTTTCTCATGATCAACGCCTACGAAACGAGGATCATTTCATTCATGATCAAAAAGCCTTCGATAAGACGATGCCCACCAATGCGTGAGTAAACCCAAATTGGCAACCTCCTTCATAACGCACGAACCCCACCAATCGTTGCCAAATCGGTTTGAAAATGACAACCTACCTGCTCGGTGCACAGTGGGTTCGTATATTTGGCAACCATACCCAACCGTTGCTATCGTGGTTGGTATCACTTTTTCTTCATGATGTCAATCTGAATAACAAACAAAACCAAGACAGTTTTTTACAAGTAAAATATAAAAAAATGATTATCGTTGATATTTTTTAAAACTGTTGTTCTCTCATGTATTTAAGATTGGGTTTGTCACAAATGGACACATATTAAAGATAAATTTATGGCCGCAAGATATGATTGTCGGAACAAACCAAAGAAGGTAAATTTCTATACCTGAATATTCTTCTAACTTCTTTGAAATTTCCACCGCGAACCGACAAATGTCTTTGGTAATACAGTATGTATTACAAGCCCCAAGTAGAATAAAAATAGGTGACATTCAATTAAAAAAAGTGTCAGCTATTTTGCTGACTGCATGATTCCAATCAACACTTGTCCGTTTCTCCAAATACTCGTAGTGCTTCTCCAAAAGACACTCCGCAATTCTTTAGCAATTCCTTCAAGGAATTTTTAGAATTTTAGTCAGGAATTCCGTCGGAGCATGCTCAAGGAATTCCTTCGAAGAATTTCCCCAGGCATTCTTCTTGGAATTCCTTAGAGAATCTTTTCCGGATTTTTTTCGGTGATTTCTCCCGGAGTTCCTTCAGAGATTCCTTCCGGAATTCTCTCTGGGAATACTCCCGGAATTCACTCAGTGATTCTTCCAGGAATTCTCTCAGTGATTCCTCCCGGGATTTCCTAAGGCATTCCCTCAGGAATACTTCCAAGAATGTCCTCGAGGATTCATTCAGGAATTCCTTTCGGGATATCCCTGGGAATTCCTGCCGGGATTTCTTCGGCAATCCCTTCCGAGATTCCCTCGGAAATTCGTTCCGTGATTCCCCCGGGCATGCCTTTAGGGATTTCCCCGGAAATTCATTTCGGGATTTCCTTTCGAGATACTCCCGGGAATTTCCTCCAGGATTGACCCGTGAATTGCTTCCCGAATTCCCAGGGGAACTCCTTACGAGATACCCCCGGGAATTTCTCCTGAAATTCTCCCGGGAATTGCTTCTGAGATTCCCGCGGAAATTCCTTTCGAGATTCCCCCGGGCATGTCTTTTGGCATTTCCCCGGGAAATCCTTTCGGGATTTCCTTTCGAGAATTTTCCGGGAATTCTGTCCGAGATTGCTTCGTGCCTGCCACACGATATACGCATGCAAAATGGTCATTGGCAGAGGAAGCTCTCAGTTAATAACTGTGGAAGTGCTCATAGAACACTAAGCTGAGAAGCAGGCTTTGTTCCAATGAGGACGTAACGCCAAGAAGAAGAAGAAGAAGATTGCCGTGAATTGCTTCCTAAATTTCCTTGGGAACTCCTTACGAGATCCAACTGGGAATTCCTTTTGAAATTTTCCGGAAAATACTTTTGAAATAGCTCCGGGAATTCCTTTCGAAAATCCCCCCCCGAATTGCTTCTGAGATTCTCTAGGGAATTCCTTCTGAGATTCCCTGGGAATTCCTTCCGTGAATTGCTTCCCGAATTTCCCCGGCAATTCCTTCCGGAATTCAACCGGAAGTTCCTCGCGGGATTGCCTCCGAGATCTCCGAAAATTCCTTCCGGGATTCCCCCGAAATGTTTTTCCGGGATTCCCTCGACAATTTCTTTCGGGATTCCCCTGACATTTTCTTCCGGAAATGCCCTGGGAATTCCTTCTGGGATTCCCCTGGAAATATTTTCGGAGATATCTTAAGAAATGCATTCAGGATTTCCCCAGAAGTTCTTTCAGGGAATCATCAATGAGTTCATCTAAGGATTTCTCTAGGAGTTTCTTCAAGGAATTCTATCATAGATTCTTCAAAACGTTTCTTCAGGGATCCTTCAAGGATCCCTCCAGGAATTCCATCAAATAATCCTCAAGAAATTTGCTCAGGAATTAACAAAAAAATGAGCGACATACTTGAGGAATTAATTATCAACATTCTAGAATATTCGAACAATTGAATACGATAATATGAGGAAAAAATGATGTTTTCATTTATTGCTTCTCTATATTTTGTTAAAGATATGAAGCACTACTACCAACCACTGGTGGGGAGATAAGGTGGTATTTTACCAACGATGGTGTGAACGCACGGTGCGAAAACGGGTGGGTATCAGAAATAAAACCGATTTGCACACCACTACTACTCACCGACTTACTACGCACTGGTGGGGATAGTCTAAGGAAGATTGAATCTGTCCAGGAACTAATCAACTCGGGACTACACCTGGCGGCGAAAAAGGTCTTTAACATTGCTCTTTTCAGGGACGAGAGATTTAACGGAATGCTGTTGGACATATCAAACCAGCTGGTTGACGATCTCGATGGCAAGAATGCATACTTCGGCTCGTCACAGGTTATGAAAGGTCGCGTCCGCTTGCCAGTGAATTTTGACTTCAAAAAAGGTCGGCCTACCTATTACATACTGGATGAAACCGACGGACTGGGTGTGTGCCAGTATTGGGTACCCTGGTACGATTCGTTGATGGAAATGTTTGGTTTTACCGAACGGATATTCTTCGAAGCAGGACTGCTGACCAAGTGGGAGGAGGACGCCCTCAGTGAATACCATTCAACGCAAAGGCGGTGGCTACGAGGAAAGGGTTCGGACTTATCGGAGGATGAGGACAGACTGGAAATTGGCGATATGCTGCCAGCCTGGATAGCTATCGGGGTCGGATTGATGGTGAGCCAGGTTGTGTTCTTTGGAGAGCTGGTATATCGCAGTCTTTCAGCTAGAATCGAAAGAAATGGAGTGAAATTTGTGATTGATATACAAGTGATCAGTAAAACTAAAGATTGATGCTGTTTATAGTTCCATTTTTATTCTGGCTTCAATAGGACAGATCGGTGAAGTACTAGATTTGTAGTAATGAGCTGAATTTTAGTATGGTGAGAAGGTCAATTCTCCGTTTCTGGAATGAAATGGTGCAAAAAGCGTGGATATTATGTTTCCTTGCCTAATCTGATGCTGTTTGAGCAAAACTTTGGGCAACAGTGTTGTTGTTTTCTTCATTTCTTGCAACATAAACAACATAGTTATCCAAAGTTTTGCTCAAACAGCATCAAATTAGGCAAGGAATCATAATACCCACGCTTTTTGCACCATTTCATTGCAGAAACGGAGAATTGACCTTCTCACCATACTAAAATTCAGCTCATTACTACAAAACTAGTACTACACCGAACGTGCCCCATAGGACAGATCGACGAAGTACTAGATTTGTAGTAATGAGCTGAATTTTAGTATGGTGAGAAGGTCAATTCTTCGTTTCTGCAATGAAATGCTGGAAAAAGCGTGGGTATTATGATTCCTTGCCTAATTTGATGATGTTTGATGATTGTGAGACAACAGTGTTGTTGTTTTCTCCATTTCTTGCAACATAAACAACATAATAGAACAGATCTGTGAAGTACTAGATTTGTAGTAATGAGCTGAATTTTAGTATGGTGAGAAGGTCAATTCTCCGTTTCTGCAATAAAATGGTGCAAAAAGCGTGGGTATTATGATTCCTTGCCTAATTTGATGCTGTTTGAGCAAAACTTTGGGCAACAGTGTTGTTGTTTTCTCCATTTCTCGCAGCATAAACAACATAGTTATCCAAAGTTTTGCTCAAACAGCATCAAATTAGACAAGGAATCATAATACCCACGCTTTGTGTACCATTTCATTGCAGAAACAGAGAACTGACCTTTTCTCACCATACTAAAATTCAGCTCATTACTACAAATCTAGTACTTCACCGATCTGTCCTATTGACCTTCTCATCATACTAACATTCAGCTCATTACTACAAAGAGATCGCAGCCGATCGACGGATTGGAAATGGGGCTAGGTAGCTATAGGACGCTATCAGTGAAGTACTAGATTGAAAGTAGTGAGCTGGATTTTTGTATGGCGAGATGATCAATGGGACACGTTTGGTGTAGTATTAGATTTGTAGTAATGAGCTGAATTTTTGTATGGTGAGAAGGTCAAGTCTTCGTTTCTGTCAAATGGTGCAAAAAGCGTGATTCCTTGCCTAATTTGATGCTGTTTGAGCAAAACTTTGGATAATTATGTTGTTTATGTTGCAAGAAATTGAGAAAACAACAACACTGTTGCCCAAAGTTTCGCTCAAACAGCATCAAATTAGGTAAGGAATCATAATACCCACACTTTTTGCACCATTTCACTGCAGAAACGGAGAATTGACTTTCTCACCATACTAAAATTCAGCTCATTACTACAAATCTAGTACTTCACCGATCTGTCCTATTCTCCATTTCTGTAATGGAATGGTGCAAACAGTGTGGGTTATATGATTGCTTGACTAATTTGATGCTGTTTGAGAAAAATATTGGATAACTGAAGTTGCAAGATTGGATAACTCTTGAAGTTGCAAGAAATAAATAATACAACATCACAGTTACCCAAACTTTTGCTCAAACAGCATCAAATTAGTCAAGAAATCATACGACCCACACTGTTTGCACCATTCCATTGCAGAAATGGAGATTTGATCATCTCACCATACAAAAATCCAGCTTACTACTTTCAATCTAGTACTTCACTGATTGCGTCCTATAGCTACCTAGCCCCATTTCCAATCCGTCGATCGGCTGCGATCTCCAATGTCCAGACGTAAACATTTGGATCATCTATATCGCATTCTGGTTATTGTACTGCTGACTGGATTTCTAGTTGTAAAGATTCAAAGGAGGCATCCTGATTCAGGCTTCAATAAGAGACGTTAACATTTTGATGTTCCTGTTGGGGAACGATTCACTTATTTGATAGTTAATTTTTGCCCGAGATGACCTGAAAGTAGGCCATCAAAAATGAGATTGCTCAGATCTCATGGTACTCTTTTACTCCAGAGCATTATAAATGTACATTAGAGTGGGTCAACGTTGTATGGAAAAAATTTAAATTTGATCGTATCAACCCACAACAAAGCTTTTTCAATCTATATTAGCGTCCAAAATAACTGTGCAAAACTTGGGAGCGATTGGTTGCGTCCCCGTATCCCGCATTGCGATTGAAATTTGTATGGGAAAACGTACTTTTTTGCATTTTACTCATAAGTTGATTTTTTTGTCTAATACCATGTAACTAATGACGTTTAAGTATAGCCTAGGATATGCCGAAAAACTTTGCCGAAGACCGCAAAGTGATCCGACGCTTGTGAAAAAAGTTATTCGCCTGGTAACTTAGGCCAAAACATGAGATTTTATTATTGATGCCAGGGCGCAAAATTTTCAAGCAGACGAGCTGAAGTTCACCGTGCGGCAATTTTCATTCACTTGCCTGCATATTTATATTCAGCTGCTCGATACTCGTTTGTCAACTGAATGAAAGTCAATGAATAATTGTAAACCTCTTACAAAGTGTTAAATTGCTGATAAAATATTAACGTTTCGATTACATTTAACGGTGATTTACACAGATCTTTTCTCATTTGATTGTTTTGGAGTGATTTTGGAAGGAATCGTAGCCATAAACGTAGGTAATTATGAAGATGTTTCTCGATCGGCTTCATATTCAATGGCTACGAATTGACTGACTGTGTGAAGAGGGAGAGCGAAAGTGAATTTGTTTGTTTTGAATATTGAGTGCAGAATCACTCAAATTTGTGCTGTTTTCAGTCAATGACTATGAACATTTTGCACCCTGATTGATGTTATTCCTTTACATGTTAAATGTTAAGCACCACCGGGCAATCTGGACGTTATAACTTTTTTCACAAGTGTCAGATCACTTTGCGGTCTTCGGCAAAGTTTTTCGGCATATCCTAGGCTATACTTCAACGTCGTTAGTTAGATCGAATCAGACAAAAAAAAATCAATTTATGAGAAAAATGCAAAAAAGCACGTTTTTTTTATACAAAATTCCATACAAATTTCAATCGCAATGCGGAATACGGGGAAGCAGCCAATCGCTCCCAAATTTTGCACAGTTGTTTTGGACGCTAGAACGAATCGAAGAAGCTTTGTTCCGAAAAATCGATTTTGTTGACCCAGTCTAATGTACATTAAACTTAGGAACATGTTTACAAATTAAAATAGCACATTTAACACAGAAATAAAACTTGTAATAGAACGTGGTCATTCGCAGCAGCTTTTTCCAACAAAGCCTCTATTATCGTTACACCAGGATATCGCCACAGCAATCGGAACCACAAGTTGACAACGTCTTTATTTTTCGACCTGATTGACGCCAGGGCCGGCTACCGGCTGATGGTCACACTGCGTCTAAAACTCTCTGTCATTAACCATGTACGGTATCGACGGCCGCCTAAATACGAGATAGAGCGACTTAAGCAACCGGATCACGCCATTTCACACACGCAAAATCTCAAGCCAGTTAATTTGGAATTTTTTTCGGGTACTCCTCTAGGAATTTCTTCGGGGATTCTCTATGAATTCATTCGCGGATTTCTCCAGCAATTCCTGCAGGAATTCCTTTCGTGATTCCTCCGGGGATTCTTTCAGAAATTTCTTCGGGGATTCGTCCAAGAATTTCTTCGGGGAACTCTTCAGGGTTTTTTTTTTTTCGGAGATTCCTCCAGGAATTCCGTCGGCGATGCCCCCAGAAACTTCTTCGCGGCTTCCTCCAAGAATCCCTTTGAGGATTCCTCCAAGAATTTCTGTTGAGGATTGCTCCAGGAATTCCTTTGATGAATTCCTACAGGAATTCCTTCGATGATTCCTCCAGGCATTCCTTTGAGGATTCCTGCAGGAATATCTTTGATGATTTCTGCAGGAGCCATCCCAGAGGGAATTTCTTGAGGATTCCCTGAGTGAATTGAGGATGCTCTGAGACAATTTTTTTTAAGGAATCCCTGAGGGAAATCCTTGAGTATTCCGTGGGTAATTTTTTTAAGGAATCCCCGAGAACTTTTTTTGAGGAACCCTGCCGAAATTTCTTGAGTTATCCCTACGGGAATTTCTTGAAGATTCAAATCTGCCGACGAAAATACGCCGAGCGACTTGCCATTCAGGTCGGCGACTTCATAGGAGCTCGCGTTCCCTTCTAGGCGACCATGATGCAGGGAGTGTAGACTGGCCCGAGCTTGGCGTTGTAGTCGTGACCAGCCGAGGATTGTCGGAATGACCATTTGTACACCCGTTGCCCTACATCGAAGGTTGGTGAGTACCTTTTATGGCGCAAGTCGTATTGCCTTTTTGTACTCTCATGCGTCTCTTTTTTAGGTTTTTTTCTGGTCCAGGTATTTCTGCTAGGATTCCTTCAGCAATTTCTGGTAGAATCCTTCAAACAATTTTTGCTAGGATTGCTCCATGAATTCGTCTAAAATTCTTTCAGCTATGTCATCCAAAGATTCTTCCAGGAATAATTCGTAGAATTCTTTACAGAAATCCTCTTGGAATTCCTCCAGGAATCCTGCTAAGATTGTTCCAGGAATTTCTAATGGGAATTCTACATAAGTTGCTGCTGGGATTCTTCAAGCAATTCCTCCAGGGATTTCTTTAAAATTCCTGCTGGAATTCTTCGTAGGGTTCCTCCGATATGAAATCTTTTTCCATTAGGTATTCTTACTTTACGGACTTCTTTTGAGGGTTGCTCCAGGCATTTCTTCAATAGCATTTCCAAGGTCTCTCCAGGAACATCTACTGGAATTGCTCCAGAAATTCCTCCTGAAATTTCTCTAGAAAGTTCTGGGTTCTTCTATAGAACCCCCTCTAGAAATTCCGCGAGGAATTCATCTAGGTATGCTTTTATAGGGATTCCACCGGCGTTTTTCAATAGAAATGCCTTCATAGAGATTTGTCTAGAAAATGCCTCCATAAAGTTCTCCAAGGTGTTATCTGTCCAAGAGATTCCTTCAGTTATTGCTCCAAGAATTCCTCCAAGATGACTTCAGGATTTTTGTTTGTATTCATCTGAGAACTCCTCTAGGGATATTTTCAAGCATTTTATTTTTTGAATTCCTCCAGGATTATTTACTAGGATTTCTTTAGAAATCGATGCAATCCCTGCTAAGATTCCAACAGAAATGTCTTCTGAGATTCACCCAGGATTTCCTCCAAGGATCCTTTGGAGGGAACCCTTCAAAATCATGGTTGATTATGTAGAACTTTTCAGTGTGGCAAAAAAAAACGACAGTAGAGTAAACATAAAGTTCTGATCGTTGTGGAAGATTAGATGAGCTTCTAGATTAATCCTAATGAATGTTGGAAAGGTACTTGAGATTTGAAGAAGTTAATGAATCATCTAATACTACGGCGGAAGATTTTAGGAACTTAGCTAATGTTATGGATACTGAAGATCTGCTTTTCGGAGTAGTTTGGCTGGTCTAGACATACAAAAAAAAAGAATGGTTCTTACAAATCCAAGAGAATTATAGCGCAGACAGACGTTCAAGTTTGACTCAGCAGCTTGTGTAAAAAACATGGCCGCCACAAATCGCCAAGTGGCAATCAGCGAACAGATAGCTGCGCTGCCTCACATGTGCGTTGCACCAACAACTGTCACCACGGTCGTCTTCCAGCCGGATGGCGGGAAAAGACCGCACGTGTTTATTCCCATAAGCATTTCACCCCAAAGAACGGTAGTGAAAACAAACCCAAATGGACTCAACTCGCATGATAGCATTCAAGGATAAAGAATAATTTAGCAACTAACGAATCGGTTCATCATATGATCTCTATATTACATACGCTGGCCTTATGACTACCCTACCTCTCATATCTCGTTGACGGTAATTTCTCGCTGACGGTGATTCCGGCCAATGTTGATGCGTTGGCGGGGCCCCGCGTCGATGAACCACATAGACGATCCAGATTCAGAACGCGCGATTCGAGCGCATATCATGCAGAAAGCGTACTATCAGTACGCCAATTGGCAATATCTTCCTTCACCACGGCGTGCACAATCTCTCATCACACTCTCACGTTTAGCTGATGATACTTTCACCACGATCTCATGCACCGATCATTCCGAGTCGAGTGGCCGTGAACGTTTCCCTGTACCGCTTCGACGCGCGGTGGTGCACCTGATGGTAATCGGTGAGGTATTGATCTTGGGTATCGGTGTTCGTATCCCGATTCATTGATCGAGAAAAGGCATACGCACACTTTGCGATCGTATAGGTGTGGATGACGATCTTGTAGCGATCTCAATGAAAGGCCCTCCGTAGAGAGCCTTTTGTGTTCCCTTTTTATCGCTGTGGTGGGGATTCGATCGCTGCGATCTTGCTATTTGCTCGATCGTTGCTGCTGTCTTCGTATTAGCCGAGATGTTGCACGATGCGTGACGTAATGGTAGTGGCGATTTGTGCTGTTGGCTGATGAGACCTGACGTGATCTTGACCGTCGGTTCTTCTGGGGCTTTCCCTATAGCGTGCCGACATCCGATTGTTAGGTTCGATATGACAAATTATTTTATTTGCCGGTTTTGCCAACAGTACACCTCCACGTATCTCGTTGGGTAGCTGGCGATACGGGCGACTACACACGTGGACAGCAGCAGACCAATGGCGGAGTTTCTTGCTTCTAGCAGATCGCTAATTTTCGATCGCTCGATCGTGAGAGCGTTGAATGGAGAGAATTATTGGTGTTGCCGTATTTACGGTTTCAGAACTTGCACAGAGCAGGGTTGCTTCTGCGATCAGCCAAATTAAGGTGAAAAGGCGTGCGACTCAAAATGTATCGTTACAGTTGCACGCTAATAATGTTTCCACATAATTTGTGCAGAGTAAATGACTTTTATTTAATGTCTAAAATCTTTTGCACAAATTAGCACAGGACTCTTGTAAAATATTTTACACATTATTACTTTTATTTTACATAGATTTGCTTGAATAAAACTGCATTTGGATGAACTTCACTTG
Organism: Aedes albopictus; assembly: GCF_035046485.1. Classification (NCBI taxonomy): domain Eukaryota; kingdom Metazoa; phylum Arthropoda; class Insecta; order Diptera; family Culicidae; genus Aedes; species Aedes albopictus. Next base: position 75,481,239 of record NC_085137.1, on the reverse strand, counting down.
CATTGGGAAATCTTTGTGAATGTGACGCACATGTAGGAATGATTTTAACCCTCGAGCGATCGCGCTGTTGTATTTTGTACAACACGTTGAAAAAATCTCGCTTTTTGTACTCAGCATTAGCGTGGTGCTGTCGCAGGTAGTCAACCGCGCGAGTTACGGAAGGTTAAGGCCGTTCGCAATGCTGAGTTTTAAATTTTGTTTCAAACTGCTCGATGTTTTAAAATTTAAAACTGTCAAAAATAAAACTGAAACTCGATGCCGACAACGGTGTTTCAAATTTTGTTTTATTTGCAGAAAGTGATATGCATGTATTTGTGAAAAGATTGTTTTGGAAACATTGAAACAACATGGTTGAAATTGTTGCTTATAACACTAGCAAAATGTTTACCAAAAATAATTAATTAAATACCTAATGTGTAAATAAATTATTTAAGATTTTTTGATGAATCATGAAAAAATAGACAACGAAAGCAAATCAATTGTGCTCAGAGTGATTTGCATTCAGAATGCTCGCTTATTTTTCATTCATATCAAAGGATTTTTTCATGAGAATTTCAATAGCAACAATCAGATATTCTACTATTAATTACAAGAGTATTTAAAAAAATCGCAGGAATCTTCCAGAAATCCATATCTGACCGCAAATTTCTTTTCAAATTACTCCAGAGTTTTCCATGCATGCATATGCAGTTTCTGATACTTCTGCAGGAGTTCTTTCGACAATTTCTTCAAGGATTCTATCTGGAATTCAACCAATTGCTGCAGGGACTGCCCTAAGAAATTCTTGTGGAGTTGCACTAGGATTGCTATAGACATTCTTCAAAGAGTTTCTTCTGCAATATCTCTAATTCTACTTACTTCTGAGATTCTTGAAGTCTTCAAAATTTCTTTCATCAAGTGTTCCTTTTTGAATTTGTTCATGAGTCCTCCAGATACATCTTATAAGATCAATGCTGAAACTCCGTGGAGGATTTCTACAGGTACATATTTCATTTAACCCTAAAAGGGATACCTTAATGGCCTCAGTTTCGTCACCTCGCTGAGTGTGTTCCATCAAAGACGAGCTCTGAAAGGCGCCTGGGGTCCAATGGACCCCAGGTATCCCTTTTAGGGTTAATAGGTATTGTTCCAAAAGTTCCTCCTGGAATTGCACTTAGGCTTTCATTTGATAATTCTGCAACAAAGTATTGCAGATATAAATAGGGCCTCATACGGTATTTTTAACTAGCTTAAGTTCCCAATCTTGTAACTGAAAACAAAATCGCTCCGTATATACGGTTATACATTATGGTTACGATGTCACGACTTTGAACATCTATACTGTCACCAATCGCATAACAGTCTCATCTGCTAGATTTCCTATTCATATGGAATTGTTATGCAAATTGGGCAGTAAATGAGTGCCTTCAAAAGAGTAGCTTAAATACGTTTTTGCAAATAGGCTCTACTTTTTTATAAAATGATTATAAACCAAATAGTAATTTATTTTATCAACAGTTTTTTTTAATGACAGACTTAGTTAACAATTGGCACTATTGGTAGTATATGGCTATTGTCGAAAAAGCTGGTTTTCAGCTATGGAACTGGTTGCAATTCAATACTTTGGATCAGGTTGTTGTGCACAACGATCTAATGCCTTTGCTGGTTTCCAAGGTACGTACGGTTGGAGATCTTACAGCGGAATCGCTATATATCCTTGTAGTCATCCGAGTGATAGCGTTTCTTGTGCTGTATCAGGGAATGCCGATTATATTGGTCGCACGGATACAAGCACATTTGTAGTCGGGTAACACTGACCCGATCCCCTTTAATCCGTTGCTGTTTTTTCTCCACTTGCCGATAAGCTGGCCACTTGTCTTTCGATATTGTAAAATACGGTATGGTGATAGCGGCGGGCATAACTTTTGATGATGTTCCGCGGACATTGGGCATCGTTCTGCAAGCAATAACGATAAACCTCCGATGTTAAAGCGTAGTTTGTGGCGTTGTAGATCGGTCTGTTTGTAGACATCCGCAAGGCACTGGTCGCAATGAAGATGCACCTTGATTAGATGATTGCGGTGCTGCCCCCCATCATAATTCCTCCTTAAATGGCTTGTTTTACTGCTGCTCCGTGATTGTCATCCATATCGTATGGTTCCGGCTTGATCAACATATCGTTTTTGGCCTCGCTTTCTCCTTCTCAAACGGTGTCATTCAAGCAGATAACTATGATCACTTTCAATCCAATGGCAGGCAATCTGCGCCAGCTCTTCCTGATGTTTTCACCTGAGAGCGGTTAACGAAGAATGTCCTAAAAATATTAAAAAAACTGAGTTATTTTCAAAAAAGGCTGCTGAAAGAATAATCAAAAAAAAATGCAAAACAAATTCCATTCTTAATGGAAACATCAGAGTAAATAACGGAGTAATTGTTGAATAATTTTTCATAGAAATTCCCGAAGTAATTCTCAAAAAAATAGATGAAAAATTACCAAAGCAAGTTACAAAAAAAAAAAACAAATATTTGAAAATAGTTCTCGATCTTGTTACCCAAATAATTTCCAAATTGTCGAAAGTATTTTCGAAAACAAAATGCCGAAAAAAAATCTCAAAGACGGAATATCGGAAAATTCCCAAGAAAATTTGCCAAAGTAGTTTCTAAAGGAATTGGTGATACAATTTTCAATGCAATTGCCAATAAAATATTCAAACGAATTCCTTAAAAAAATGTGAAGAAATCCCCAAATGAAGTGTTAATGGCTGTGTAAAAAGAGACAAGTAATGTCCAAGATATGATTGAGTTCGCAGACAACAAGTATGAAAAGAAGTGTAAAACCGGTAACGCTTTTTGTACAAGAAAAAGGCACTACATATCACTAGGAAAATATTCCTTTCTATTAGTTCACATGAATTTTTCCAAGAGTTACCCGGGCATTTCTTCAGGAGTTCTGTTGGAGAACAGTTGTGGCAGTCTTTTGGTAGCGATAATGACAGCTCTATTTGTATGACCAACTATATCTGTTTTAGCGTGTGAAGATATGACGAAGCATAAAATGTAAAAGTGTTCCCCGGGAGTTCCTTCAGAAGTCCCCAAGAATTCGTTCATCAGGAGTTCCCCGTGAATTATTCTGGGAGTTCTACATGAATTTCTTCCTGGAGGAATTCCTGGAAAAGTTCTGGAGCAACGAAGAGCATTTCGAAGAAATTCCAGAATAACTCTTGCAGAATTTCCCGAGAAACTTCTGAAGCGTTTCACGAGGAACTCCTGAAGAAAATTCCTGGAACTACTGCAGGAATTCCTGGGGAAATCAAAAGAATTTTCGGAGAACTCCTAGAGAAATGCTAGAAACAGTTTCTAGAATGAATTCCTGAAAAGTTCTTAATGGATCTCTTGAGGAATTTCATTAAGAGTTCCCCGAGAATTCCTTAAGGAGTTTCTCGGAAATTCTTCCAAGAGATGGCAAGTATGGCATTCCCCCAGGACCTCCTCGGGAGTTCCCCTAGCAATTTCTCAAGAATTTATTCAAGAGTTCTCTATGAATGCTCTCTAGCCTTTATGCAGTTCCATGGGAATTCCTTCAGGAATTCTCCGGAAATCTCTCTAAATTCCTGCAGCACTTTTTCGGGAATTTTCTTCAGGAGTTCCTCGGGGTTTTCTTCAGGATCGCGAGACCCTTCAAAAATTTCTCAGGAATTTAAGCGGAATTTCTTCTGAAGTTCCTCGGAAATTCTTTCAGCAATTCCCCCGAAAATCCTGCAACAGTTCCTCGCCAATGCCCGCAGAAATTCATCCAGATACTCTCGGGTTTCTCTGAATTCTGGAACTTCTGGATGAATTCTTGAGAAATTCCTAATGGAAATTCCTAGGAATACCTTCAGGATTTCCTTTGGAATTCTTTCAAGATTTCCCTGGGAATTCCTCCCGAGGAATCTCATGGAGGAATTGGATTTATTTCCGAGGAATTCCTTAAGCGATTCCCGAGGAACTTCTGGAGCAATTCTCAAAGAACTGGAGAAATTCCCAAAGAACTCCTGAAAGTATTTTAGGGAACTGCTGGAGGAATTCCCGAAGAATTTATGGAGCAATTCCAGACGAATTTTTCAGAAAGCTTCTGGAACAAAATCCGAGAAATTTCTGGAGAAATTTCCGAGGAACATCTGAAGGCATTTCCGAGGAACTACTGGATGAATCTAATAATTTCTAAAAGTATTCCCGAGCATATTCTGGAGGAATTCCCGAGAAAGTTTTAGAGATTCCCGAGACTCCTGGTGCACTTCCCGAGAAACTCCTAGAGCAATTTCCGAGGAACCCTGTGAAGAATTTGCCGTGGAACTCCTGGATTCTCACGGAATTCTGGAGAAATTCCCGACGAACTTCAAAAGCGATACCCAAGTAACTCTTAAAGGAATTTACCAGGAACTTCTGGAAGAATTCCCGAAGAACTTCTGGAGGGATTTTCAAAGGACTACAGAAAGAATTGCCGAGGTACTCCCTGAGGAATTCCCGGGGAACTGCTGGATGAATTCCCTTGAAACACCTGTAGGAACTCCAATGGAACTCCTGAACAAATTCCCAAGAAACTTCTGAAAGAATACCCGAGAAACTCCTGGTGAAATTCCCGGGGAACTTCTGCAGGAACTCCCGAAGAACTCCTGCAGGAACGCTCAGGGAACTTCTTGAGCGATTTCCAAGGAACTACTAGAGGAATTTGCGAGGAACTTCTGGAGGAATTTTCGGGGGTTTTCTGGAGGAATTCCCGGGGAACTCTTGATGGAATTCCCGGGGAATTCCTGGAAGAACTCCCGAGGAATTCCTCGAAGAATTACCTGGGAACTCCTGGAAGAATTCTCGGCGAACTTCTGGAGGGATTCTCGGTGTACTCATGGAGGAACTCCTGGGAAACTCTGAAGTAACTCCTGGAGGAACTCCCGGGGAACTTCTGGAGGAATTCTCGGGGTACTTATTGAGGAATTCCCATGGAACTCCTGGTGGAATTTCCGAAAAACTTCTGATGGAATCTCCGAGATACTTCTGAATGAATTCCCGAGAAATTCACAGGCAAACTGTCCAAGGACTGTCCAAAGGACTTCAGAAAGAATGCACGAGAAACTCCTGAAGTTATTTTCGGGTATCTCCTGGAGTAATTCTCAGGGATCTACTGGAGTTATTCTTGGGAAACTCCTGATCAATACTCCAGGAGAAATTCCCGGAGAACTCCTGGAGTAACTCCAATTTCCAACTGGAATTTCCGAGAATCTTCTGATAGAATTCCTGAGGCACTCTTGGAGGAATTCTCGAATAATTCCTGGACGAATTCCCAGGGAACTTCTGGAAGAACTCCCTGGGAGTTTCTGGAGCGACTCCCATGGAACTCCTACAGGAATTTTCAAGGAACTTCTGGAAGAATTATAAAAGAACTCCTGGTGGAATTCAAGAAAAAATCCTGGAGTAATTCTCGGGGAACTCCTGGAGTAATTCCTGAGGAACTCCTGGAGCAATTCCTATGGAACTCCTGAAGGAATTTCCGATTCATCTGAAAGAAAACTTGAGGAACTTCTGGGGGAATTCTTGGGGAATTCCTGGAGGAACTCCCAGTGAACTTCTGGAGGACCTCTCTGGGAGCTCCTGGAGCGATTCCCAGGGAACTCCTAGAGGCATTTCCGAGGAACTTCTGGAGGAATTCCCGAGGTACTTCGGAAGCAACTTCTGGAGGAATTTTCGTAGAACTCCTGGAGGAATTCCCGGGGAAATCCTAGAGAGTTTCCCGGGAAGTTCCTGGAGAAATTTCAGAGGAACTACTGGAGGAATTTCCTGGGGAACTGCCGGGAAACCTCTGGATGAATTAAAACATCTGGAGGAGTTTCCACGGAATTCCTGGTGGTCCAAGAAACTTCTGAAGGAATTCCCGAGTAACTTCTGGAGTAATTTCTGAGGAACTTCCGGAAGAACTTCTGAAGGAATTCCCGTGGATGTCACTTCTGAAACAATTCGCGGGAAGCTCCTGGAGAAATTCTCGAGGAACTCCTGGAGAAACTTCCGGAGAACTCTTAGAGAATTTTCCGGGGAGCTCCCAGAGGAATTTCAAGGAAACTCATGCAAGATTATCAGGGGAGGAACTCCCGCGGCACTCCTGGACGAATTCCCGTGAAACACCTGGAGGAACTCCAGCGGAATTCCTGAAGGAATATCCGAGAAACTTCTAAAATGATTCCCGAGGAACTCTTGGAGGAATTCTCGGATAATTCCTGGACGAACTCCCAGGAAACTTCTGTAGGAATTCCCTGGGAGCTCCTGGAGCGACTCCCATGGAACTCCTAGAGGAATTTCCGAGGAACTTCTGAAGGAATTTCCAAAGAACTCCTGGAGAAATTCAAGGGGAAATCCTGGAGTAATTCTCGGGGAACTCCTGGAGCAAATCCCATGAAACTCCTGAAAGAATTTCCGAGAATCTTCTGAAAGAATTCTTGAGGAACTTCTGTAGGAATTCTCGAAGAATTCCTGGAGGAACTCCCAGTGAACTTCTGGAGGAACTCTCTGGGAGCTCCTGGAGCGATTCCCAGGAAATCCCTAAAGGCGTTTCCGAGAAACTTCTGGAGCAATTCCAGAAATACTGCGGAACTCCGGAAGGAATTTCTGGAAGAATTTTCAAAGAGCTCCTGGAGGAATTCCCGGGGAATTCTTCGCAAGTATCTCCAGGAATTTCCGAGGAACTCCTGAAGCGATTTCCAAAGAAAATCTTGGAGGAATTCCCAGAGAACTCCTAGAGAAGCTTGCGAAGAATTCCTCCAGAACATCCAAGGGAATTCCTTCAGAGGTTCTTCTGAAAGTTCCTCTGAAATTACTCCGGAAGTTACTCGGGAATTCCTTCAGAAGTTTGTCAGACCACCAGGAGTTCCGTGGAAATTCCTCCAGATGTTTCAATTCATTCAGAGGTATCCCGGGAGTTCCCAAGGAATTCCACCAGTAGTTCCCCTGAAATATCTCCAGGAGCTTCCCGTGCAATTATGTAGGATTTCCCGGGAATTCCTCCAGGAGTTCTTTAGAAATTCCTCCAGAAGTTCCCTCCGGAGTTCCACAGAATCTCGGAAATTCCTCCAGAAAATCTTCGGAAACGCCTCTAGGAGTTCCCTGGGAATCGCTCCAGGAGCTCCCAGAGAGTTCCTCCAGAATTCCTCGGAAATTCCTCTAGGAGTTCCATGGGAGTCGCTCAAGGAGTTCCCAGGGAGTTCCTCCAGAAGATCCATGGGAATTCGTCCAGGAATTATCCGAGAAGAGTTCTTCAAGAATTCTTTCTGAAGATTCTCGGAAATTCTTTCAGGAGTTTCATGAGAATTGCTCCAGGATTTCCCCAGAAATTACTCCAGGAGTTCCCCGAGAATAACTTCAGGATTTCCCCTTGAATTCCTCCAGGAGTTCTTTGGAAGTTCCTTCAGAAGTTTCTCGGAAATTCCTCTAAGGAGTTCCATGGGAGTCGCTCCAGGAACTCCCAGGGAGTTCCTCCAGAAGTTCGTCCAGAAATAATCCGAGAATTCCTCCAAGAGTTCCTCGGGAATTCTTTCTGAAGATTCTCGGAAATTCCTTCAGGAGTTCCATAGGAGTTCCTCCATGTGTTTCACGGGAATTCGTCCTGGAGTTCCCAGGAAGTTCCTCCAGGAGTTCCCCTGATAATCCTGCAGGAGTTTCCTCCCGGAGCTCCCCGGGAGATTCTCTAAGAGTTCTCCGGGAATTCCTCCAGGAGTTCCTCGGGAATTTCTTCCCTCGGGAAATTGGTTCAGGAGTTTCTCGGAAATTCCTGGAGGAACTTGCGAAGAATTCCTCCAAAACATCCACAGGAATTCCTTCAGAAGTTCTTCCGGAAATTCCTCAGAAATTACTGCAGAAGTTACACGGGAATTCCTTCAGAAGTTTTTCGGACCACCAGGAGTTCCGTGGAAATTTCTGCAGATGTTGCAATTCATCCAGAGGTTTCCCGGCAGTTCCCCAGAAATTCCTCCAGTAGTTGCTCTGAAATTTCTTCATGAACTTCCCGGGAAATTCTCTAGGATTTCCCCGGGAATTCCTAAAGAAGTTCTTCGAAAATTTCACCAGAAGTTTCTTCCGGAGTTCCGCAGTACCTCGGAAATTACTCCAGAAGTTCCTCGGAAATGCCTCTAGGAGTTCCCTGGGAATCGCTCCATGAGCTTCCAGAGAGGTCCTCCAGAAGTTCACTGGGAGTTTCTCCAGGAATTCCCCTAGAATTCCCCCAGAAGTTCCTCAAGAATTCTTTCAGAAGACTCTCGTAAATTCCTTCAGGAGTTCCATGGGAATTGCTCCAGGAGTTCCCCAGGAATTACTCCAGGAGTTCCTCGAGAATTACTCCAGGATTTCCTCTTGAATTCTTCTTTGAAATTCCTCCGGGAGCTCTTCGGGAAATTCTCTAGAAGTTTTCCGGAAGTTTCTCCAGGAGTTCTACGGGAATGCCTTCAGAAGTTCCCCGGTATTACTTCAGGAATTTCCCAAGAATAACTCCAGTACTTCCCTGAGAATTACTCCAGGAGATACCCGAAAATAACTCCAGGAGTTCCTCGGCAATTCTTTCATAAGTCCTTTGGACAATCCTCCAGAAGTTTCCCGGAGAATTTCTCGGGAATTCATTCAGAAGTTTTTCGGAAATTCCATCAGAAGTTTTTCGGAAATTTCACCACGAGTTCCATGGGAAATCCTCCATGAGTACCCTGAGAATTCCTCCAGAAGTTCCCCGGGAGTCTTTCCAGGAGTTACTTCAAGAGTTTCCCAGGAGTTCCTCCATGAGTACCCCGCTAATCCCTCCAGAAGTTCACCGAGAATTCTTTCAGGAGTTCCCAGGTAATTCTTCGAAGAATTCCCCGGGAGTTCTTCCAGGAATTCCCCGGGAATTCCTCTAAGAGTTCCCCGGGAATTCCTCCAGCAAATCCCCGAAAATTCCTCCAGAAGTTCCTCGCGAATTCTTCTGGTAGTTCCTTTGAAATCGCTCCAGGAGTTTCCCGAAAAATCCTGCAGGAGTTCCCCGGGAGTTTCTGCAGGAGTTCGCCGGGAATTTCACCAAAAGTTCCTCGGGTATTCTTTCAGTAGTTTATCTGGAACTCCTCCAGAAGTTCCCCGGTGAGTTCCTCGGGAATTTCTTCAGAAGATTCTCGAAAATTTATTCAGGAATTCCGTTGGAATTCCTCCAGGTGTTTCAAGGGAATTCATCCAGAAGTTCTTCGGGAATTCCTCCAGGAGTTCTTCGGCAATTCTTTCCGTAGTCCTTTGATAATTTCTCCAGAAGTTCTTCGTGAATTATTTCCAGATGTTCCTATAAAATTTATCTAAGAGGTTGAGAATCGCTCCAGGAGTTCCACGGAAATTCTTCTAAGAGTTCCTCGGAAATTGCTCTAGGAGTTTCTCGGGAAGTGCACCAGGAGTCTCGGGAATCTCTCTAAAACTTTCTCGGGAATTCCTCCAGAATATCCTCGGGAATACTTTTAGAAGTTTCTCAGGAATTCATCCAGTAGTTCCTCGGAAATTCCTTCAGATGTTCCTCGGAAATTTCTCCAGAAGTTTCTTGAGAATTTCTCAATAAGTTCCTCGGAAATTCCTCGAGGATTTTCTCGGTTGTTCCTCCAGAATTTCTTGGGAATCCATGTAGGAGTCCCTTGGAAATTTCTCTAGGAGCTCCTCGGAAATTCCTCTAGATATTCCTCCAGAATTCATCCAGAACATCGTCGGGAATTCCTTCGGGAGTTCCTCGGAAGTTGCTCCAGAACATCCTCGAAAATTTCTCCTGAAGTTTCTTGGGAATTCTTTCAGGAGTTTCTCGGAAATTTTTCCAGACCCTTCTCGGGAAATTTTCAAAAAAATCCGCTGAATTTGCACCATAAATTCTTCGGGAATACCATCAGGATTTCATCAGCAATTCCTTCAGGAGTTCTAAAAAATACCTTCAGGTTTTCTTTGGGAATTTCGTCAGCTCTTTGAAAATTGCTCCAGAAGTTCCTCGGGAATCGCTTAAGGTATTCCTCGAAAATACTTCCAGAAGTTCCACGAGAATTCTTCCATGAGATCGAGAGGAATTCCTCCATAAGTTCCTCGGGAGGAATACCCAGGGGAATCTTGAAGGAATTCCAGGGGAAATCCTGAAGGTATTCCTAGAAAGTTCCATAAGAATTCATCCAGAAGTTCCAGAATTCAGAGAAACTCCAGAAGGTGTTTCCGAGAGTGTCTGGATAAATTTCTGCGGGCATTGGCGAGGAACTATTGCAGGATTTTCGGGGGAATTGCTGGAAGAATTTCCGAGGAACTTCTGAGGCAATTTCAGAATTACTCTTGGAAAAATTTCAGACTAACTCCTGCTTGAATTCTTGAGAAATTTATGAAGGGTCTCGCGATCCTGAAGAAATCCCCGAGGAACTCCTGAAGAAAATTCCCGAAAAAGTGCTGCAGGAATTTAGAGAAAATTCCGGAGAATTCCTGGAGGAATTCCCGTGGAACTGCTAAAAGGCTAGAGAGCATTCATAGAGAACTCGTGAATGAATTCTTGAGAAATTGCTTGGGGAACTCCCAAAGAACTCCTGGAGGAATACCATACTTGCCATCTCTTGGAGGAATTTCCGAGAAACTCCTTAAGGAATTCTCGGGGAACTCCAAATGGAATTCCTCAAGAGATCCATTAAGAACTCCTCAGGAATTTATTCTAGAAACTGTTTGGAAATTCTTTAAGCAGTTCCATGGGCATTTCTCCAGGAGTTCTCCGAAAATTCTTTTGATTTCCCCAGGAATTCCTGCAGGAAGAAATTCACGGAGAACTCCTAAAAGAATTCACGGGGAACTCCTAATAGAGGAATTCTCGGGGACTTCTGAAGGAACTCCTAATAGAGGAATTCTCGGGGACTTCTGAACGAACTCCCGGGAAACACTTCAACATTTTATGCTTCGTTATATTTACACACACTAAAACAGATATAGTTGGTCATACAAATAGAGCTGTCATCATCGCTACCACAACTGTTCTCCAACAAAATCCAACTGTTCTCCAACTCTCCAAAAATCCTGGAGGAATTCCCGGAGAACTCCTGGAGATACTTCCGGAGAACTCCTAGAGAATTTCCCGGGAAGCTCCTGATGAAATTTCAGGGGAATTACTGGAGGACTGTCCAAAGGACTTCTGAAAGAATTCGGGTATCTCCTGTAATTTTCGGGTATCTCCTGGACTAATTCTCAGGGAACTTCTGGAGTTATTCTTGGGAAAGTCCTGAAGCAATTCCCGAAGAACTCCTGGAGAAATTCCCGGAGAAGTCCTGGAGAAACTTCCGGAGAACTCCTAGAGAATTTCCCGGAGAGCTCCCGGAGGAATTTCAAGGAAACTTCTGCAAGATTATCAGGGGAACTCCTGGAGAAATTTCCGAGGAACTTCTGGAGGAATTTCCGAGGAACTCCTGGAGTAATACCGGGAAGTTCCTGGAGGAATTCCCGGCTAACTGCTGGAGGAATTCTTTCTCGGGGTACTTTTGGAGGAACTCCCAGGGATCTTCTGGAGAAACTCCCGGGGAACTCCTGGATGAAACACCTGGAGGACTTTCCATGAAACTCCAGGTGGAATTTTCGAAAAACTTCTGAAGAAATTCCCGAGAAACTTCCGAAAGAATTGCCAAGGAACTTCTGGAGGAATTTTTGGGGAGTAGTTCTTAGGGAACTATTAGAGTTATTCCTGAGAACTCCTGGAGCAATACCGGGGTACTGCTTAAGGAATTTCAGGGGAAGTACTGGAGAAGTTCCCGGAGAACTCCAGGAGGAACTTCCGCGAGACTCCTGAATGAATTCCCGTAATTAACCTGGAGGAATTCCCATGGAACTTATGGTGGAGAAACTTCTGAAGGAATTCCAAGGATTTCTGGAGTGATTCTCGTGGAACTTCTGGAGTAATTCTCGAGGAACTTCGGGAGGAGTTCTGGAGGAATTCTTCGCAAGTTCCTTCAGGAAACAACTCCTGAAGCGATTCCCAAGGAACTCCTCGACGAATTTTCGAGGAACTCTTGGAGAAATTCCCGAGGAACTCTTGGAGAAATTCCCGAGGAACTCCTGAAGGAATTCGCGGGAAAATCCTGGAAGAATGTCCGGGAAATCCTGGAAAATTCTCAGGGAACTCCTGGAAAAACTCCCGGGAACTCCTGAAGGAATTTGCAGGGAACTCCTGGAGGAATTCCTGGTTTTCTCTTGGAGGAATTCCCGAGGCACTCCTATAGGAATTTCTGTGAAACTCCTGAAGTTCCTCGGCTAGTGGAGTAATTTCCGAAAAACTCCTGGAGTCCCAAGGAACTTCTGGAGGGGTTCCCGTGGTACTCTTAATTTATGTGAAAAGAATTACTCGATTTGAACACATGAACATCACAATCTGAAACATAGTATGGGTTTCCCTTATTTAACAAGTATTTGTCAAATAAACAAATTAAAAAAAATAATATTTTTCAATGAAATTCCTTGGTATCAAAAAAATCCTAATAATTCTACAATGCAAAAATTCCATAAGATGGTGAAATTTGTTTTTGTTATTCTAGTTCTAGCAGCGAAGGAATTAAAAAAAAAATCAATTAAAAAAAATACATGAATGGACGAAAGAATTCCAAATAAAATTGCTGAATTAATTATCAGAATATTTTAAATTAATTTCTTCAGGAATTTTCAAAAAAACTGACGAATGAATTTCCAACGAATTAAAGAAATGACCAAGAAAATTTCCGAAGGAATTTCCACAGAAATTGTCGTAGGAATCCCTAAAGGAATATTCGGTTAAATTTCCAAATTATTATCTGAAAAACCGCGAGAAACCCACAGGACCACAAGAGTTGCAAAAGAAATAAAAAAAAAAGAAAAACCTACTCAAAGAAAAAGCAGGGTACCGGCTGCTAAATAGCAGCAAAATATTGTTTCACCCACGCAACAAATGTACTATTTACAAGACGCCAATAAAACCGTGATTTTCTACGGTCACGAGACCTCGACTATACTAGAAGAGGGCATGCAAGCATTGAAGTGTTGGAGCGTCGGTTGCGTAGAACCATCTTTGGCGGCGTGCAGGAGAACGTTATGTTTCGATAAAGGATGAACCACGAGCTCGCTGCACTTTACGGCGAACCTAGAAAACCGAAGGTGGCAAAAGCTGGAAGGATACGATGGGCAGGGCATATTGCAATAACGCCGTACGTACAACAACCTTGCTATAAGCTAGTGTTTTTAAGAGATCCGGATGCTACAAGAAGGGTCGGAGGGTAGTGCGCAAGGTTGGCGGATCGGGTTCAGAACGATCTGACAAATGTGGGACGCGGCCGAAGATAAAGGCCTGCAGCCACGAACCGAATGTTGTGGAAAGGAATTGTGGATGTTAATGTGGGACCAGAGGCAGGTTACGAAGTGGAATTACGCCGTTCGGAGGAACTATCACCGGGAAAACACGGGATTATCGGGGACGAATATAAAAGCACGCGGCGAAGTTGCGAATCGTTTTATTAATTGACAGATGGGAAAACAAAGTATATCAAATACAAGGTATGCGCTTTATAATAGAAGTGCGCGATCTCGCAGCACAAGGTGGTTGATAGAGGGGTGCACCGTTGTACCGTCTAACACTCCTCCTCAACGTAAGGTCCTCGATCAGCCACGAGTCCAAGATGTTCTGCAAATCTGTTGTGCTTCACCGCGCCGAGCGGCTTCGTAAGGATATCCGCCTTCATCACCTCTGTAGGACAGTACTTGAGGCTCACGACTCCACGTTCGACCAAGTCACGGATGAAGCACTGTTTAGTCTCGATGTGCTTAGATCTTTTTGATGTCCTCTCCGATTGAACAAAGCTCAGACACCCTTGGTTGTCCTCGTGCACCAAGGTGGCGTCCGTTTGCCTTTCGCCCAAATCCTGAAGCAGCCGCCTTGTCCACATCACCTCCTGGCACGCCTCGCCAAGGGCGACGTACTCAGCCTCCATAGATGACAGACTGACACAGTCCTGTCGTCGGCTTGTCCAGGTAACTGCTCCTCCTCCGAAAAATAGTACATATCCGGTCATAGACTTCCTGGTTCTGGGATCACCGGCCCAGTCGGAATCGGAAAACGCCTCCAACTTGCCAGCTGCATCACCTCCAAGTCTCAGTCGCCAATCAGCAGTTCCTTTAAGGTACCGGACGACTCGTTTGGCCGCCGTCCAGTCGCTCTCTCTCGGGGCTTCGAAGCTCCTTCCCAATATGGAAGCACTGGTAGCGATATCGGGTCGAGCGCAGGTAGCGATATACATCAGGGCACCTACTGCGCTCCGGTACTTCGTGTTATCCGTGAATTCTTCACCTTTCTCCTCCAGCTTCAGGTAGCCTACGTCCATGGGTGTTCGTGCTACCTTCGCGTTCTCGAGTCCTAGGCTCCGGATCAACTTGTGAATGTACTGCTGTACACCCAGACTGAAGACTCCGTCCTTATCTCTGCGAATCTCCAACCCCAAAAAGAACTTCGGATCGCCAAGCCAGTTCACCTCGAAGTGGTTCTTCAGTTCCTCGTACACCCGTGTAATCTCCTCCTCGACTGCGCAACCGACCAGCAAATCATCAACGTATACAAGGAGATACACTTTCCGTCCGTTCCGGGTCGCGATGTACAAGCAAGGGTCGGTGGAACTTGCAGTGAAGCCCATTGCCTTCAATACACTGGATAGCTTCTTGTTCCAGCAACGGGCGGACTGCTTAAGTCCGTATATGCTTTTTCGCAAACGGCATACCTTCTTCTCCTGGCCGCGCACGGCGTAGCCGGGTGGCTGGCGCATATAAACTTCCTCTTTAATCTCGCCATATAGATAAGCTGTCCGGATATCCAGGTGTTTCAATACCAGCCGATCTCTCCCAGAAATCACCAACAGGGTACGCAATGTTGAATAACGAGTAACGGGAGCGAAGATCTCGTCATAATCGATGCCGAACTTCTGTACGTGGCCTTGGGCCACCAGACGAGCCTTGAAACGCGATACCTCTCCTGCTTCATTCTGCTTGACCTTAAACACCCAGCGACTTCCCACAACCTTCCGGCCGGCTGGCAGATCCGTGAGTTCCCAGGTTCCGTTGCGTTCATGGGACCGGATTTCATCCTCCATCGCCTGCCTCCAGGAGTCACGTTCCGCACAGTTGACAGCTTCGTTGTAGGACACCGGCTCTTTCACCATTTGCGTGGCTGTACCCACCACAAAGTCGGAATACCGGTTGGGCATTTTGCCACGATTCTTCCGCTTTTCACGCGTTTCACTCACTGATTTCAAATTGTCATCGTCACTCATCGAATCGTCATTATCACACATCGGATTGTCATTGTCACTCATTGTTTCGTTTTTGATTGCCAAGGGATCTTCTACCGTCTCTGGCTCTTCCGCCAGGTATTCTTCACACTCACCAAAATCTTCGTCATTTGACTCTTCGCACTCTTCGCCTGGTACAGGGTTAGCCCGCCCCTCCAGTTGCCGTGCCGGTGTGAACGAAATGCCGTCCTCTTCATCCAAGACTCCCTTTCCGCTAGCTCGATCGTCCGCTTTGCCCATTTCGAGAAACCGCGCGTCTCGGCTTATGATGACCTTCTGCGTGGCCAGATCAACGAATCGATAGGCCTTGTGTTGGTCCGAATAGCCGATGAATACCAGCTTCTGGGCTTTCCCGTCGAACTTTCCGCGTTTCACCGATGGGATGTGCACCCACGCGCTGCTGCCATACACCCTCAAGTGATCCAATCTAGGCTTCCTACCATGCCACTTCTCGTAGGGAGTAACATCGACCGACTTCGACGGCAGCCTGTTCTGCAGGTACGCCGCAGTAAGAACCGCCTCACCCCAGAACCTATGGTCCAGCTTGGCATCGAGCAGCATCGCCGTGGCCATTTCCTGCAGGTACCGGTTGCGCCGCTCGGCGACGCCGTTCTGTTGGGGTGTGTAGGCCGTGGTGTATTGGGCCTTTATCCCCTCAGCAGCGAAGAACTTCTGCAGTCTCGCGTTGACGTATTCGCCCCCGCCATCTGATCGCACAATACGTGGTTTTCTACCAAAAAAGTTTTCTACATACCTGACGTATTCCATTAGTCGATCGGCCGCCTCGGATTTCTTGCTGAGCAAGTACACGACGGTGTACCGGCTGTAATCGTCGATTACCGTCATGAGGAATCGCTTTCCTCCCGGTGTGGTGGTGCGCATCGGGCCGCACAAGTCGGTGTGCACCAGATCTAGGACTTGTGTTGACTTTCTTTCGGCCGTTTTCGGAATGGCCGTTCGAGGCAACTTACCCTCAAGACATACCTCGCACGTGAGGCGGATTCCACAGTCCTTCACCTTAACACCATCAGCAAGCTTCTCCTTACACATCTTCTGCACTACAGTGGGGTCTCGGTGCCCGAATCTTCGGTGCCACTGATGTTGGCACAACTCGTTGTGCTGAGCACTACTCACTTTTCTCTCGACGTCGGACACTTGCAGATGGTACACACATCCACGAAGAAAACCCCTGGCAACCACTTTCCCAGAATCGTCACAAATGTCGCAATTGTTCTTCGCGAAAATCACTTTCAGTCCTTTCGCGGTAAGCTTCGGCACTGATACAAGGCTGCTGCTCAGCAGCGGTACGTACAGCACCTCGCCGAGAGTAATTTCCGTTTTACCCCCAGAGCCATCAACTCCAAACACAATCACTGAGCCTCTTCCGGCAGCTTTCACGGTGGAGCCGTCAGCCAGCAACACGTCCGGAGTAGCGGTTTCGTCGAGCGAATGAAACCACTTTCGATCGTTGCTCATGTGAGCGGTCGCACCGCTATCAATAACCCAATCACAACTGTGTTTTTCCCCCGCCATGAACAACATCGCACTGGTACACTCCGCACTGACTTGCTTCGCCTTGTGTTGGCTCTTCTCTTTTTCTTTTGGCTCTTTCTTCGCTTGCAGCAACCGGCAGTTACGCCGCAGGTGGCCTTTCTTCTTACAAAAGAAGCACACCTTTTCCGCGACACTGTTTACACTGTTCACGTCACTTTTCATCACGCGCTCATGCGAGGATCCACCACCCCGCTCCTTCCGCCTTTCGTTTTCGTCGAGGAGTTTCGATTTGACGAGCTCGGTTGTCAAATCCTTGTCAGAGCGACTCTCTAACGCTGTCACGAGCCCGCCGTATGAGTCAGGCAAACTGCGAAGCATCATCGCAATTTTCATCGGCTGCTCCAGCTTCAAATCGGCACTCTCCAGTCGACTGAACAGCTCCTCAACCTCGAACAAATGCGCCTCCATGTCCCCGCCTTCCACAAGGTTCAAGTTGCACAGTTTCCGTAGCAAACTCACTCGAGAGGTGACCGTCACCTTCTCATGGTAATCACGTAGCGCTTTCCAAAAGTCTTTCGCGTTCGTCGCACCCTTCACGAGGCTGTATTGATTATCGTCAATACAGAGCCCCATGGTAGCCCTCGCCTTTTTGTCATCGGTTGACCACTTTGACGTCACGGGCAGCGGCTGTGGATCTTCCACCACATACCAAAGATCTTCGCGAATTAGGAGCATCTCCATCCTGAACTTCCATGACTGCCAGTTTTGGTTGTTCAGTTTGGAGAATTTGCTCAACGCTTCCATCACGACACACACGCGAGCAACAGTTTTTCGGTCCGGCAAAGCACACGCACACTAATGCACCGCGGTGGCTCCCGCCGAAATCGAGCCGAATCGCGACCAACTTTGCACCGGAAAAATCGACCGAAAAAACACTTATTCCTCGGAACTTCCACTGGGACCCATAACCTGTGAGACCAGAGGCAGGTTACGAAGTGGAATTACGCCGTTCGGAGGAACTATCACCGGGAAAACACGGGATTATCGGGGACGAATATAAAAGCACGCGGCGAAGTTGCGAATCGTTTTATTAAGGTTCAACTCACAATTTATAAGTATTGGTGAAAGCGCCTACTGACTTTACAGAGAGTAAACAAACACTCCTGCACGCGGATGTGCAGATGAGGCAGGTTCGTTAGTGCATTTCATTTGTCTCTTTCCCATCTTCAACTTGTTTATCACGCTGTGCATATGACGCAAGAAATATGCACGCATAGGCAATGGGAGAATAAAAGAAACAGCAAATCAAGAAAAGCCACACCATGTATGTGCACTACATGGAAGTAAATATCGCGCCGGTTGGAAAGTGAAAAACGATTTTGTGCAGTTTTCGCGATTGTGTGGCTATCGCCGCGGACTTTTTCGTGATGTAGTGAATATTATTCCATTTGTGAAGCCGGTGAAACATTTTACACTTCGATTATGGAAGCAATTACTTTTCGAGAGGCAATTAAAAAGTGAGACTGTTCCCGGTAAGATAGTGCTAGTGAAATGGTGCGAGCTGGTGTGCGTTGGGGGGGAATTTGGAAAAGATAGCGCACAATTTATAAATTAGCAGTTTTGCAGTGAAATATTGTGAAAATGTTGTGTTTCTTGGTTTCAATGAAAAGGTAAGTGTCCTGAGCAAGCGTTGAAGCAAATTTTAAAATAACTCGATATCAGATAGTGGTGAAAATTCGAGTATTTCTTCATCTTCAATTGAAAACTCACACATGTGAGAAAATTAAGCAAGCATGTGTTAGAAAAACCAAACTGATTTCCCCCTTAATTGACAGATGGGAAAACAAAGTATATCAAATACAAGGTATGCGCTTTATAATAGAAGTGCGCGATCTCGCAGCACAAGGTGGTTGATAGAGGGGTGCACCGTTGTACCGTCTAACAGTTAAACAGGTACACATCTTAACGTAAAACGTACATTACACTCACCCTTCCGCTGTCACACTGCTGTCGGCAAACGATCGATTGGCTGCAATTTTAGCACACAACGTGTGTCATGTCTTCCGAAATCCCAAGCGGCGGTTAGCCGGGTGTGCTGATGGGTGATTGATATGCCGGCATTGTTCCGGACGGAAGTTTTCGGCGCAGGCTCGGGAAATTACATTTTGTTTTTTCTCATGTTATCGATCGTCCGTATCATCTCTGCCGGGGGAAGTTCCGGTGCATGCAGGACCATTCGTAGGACTGCATTTGCTTCTTCCTATGACGGTCTTGATGTTGCCGAAACCGTACTTAGGGAATTAGGGATCATCGGTAGGTTAACCCAAGTTTGTGTTTGGTGCTTGGACAGGAAGCCGTGAAGCGCAGAGATCGCCGTGGGTGGACCAGGAGCAGGGTAACCTAGCGAACATTCAAAGTAAACGCAATTAAAAAGTTGCAACCAAAAAACGAATGCAATTTTTCGCACCCCAAAATGCGATCCCACCCGGAAAGCAACTCACCTGAATGCACCTGCAATGATGACTCCACTGATGTCTGCTACTGATAATCGGTTACTTCGTGATATTATCACGTTTAATTCTGCACAAAATTGGCCAAAAAACAAATAAAATAGGTTCTTCTACTTTCGTGCTGCTGACGGAGCTGGGCGGAGTGCGTGGAAATCAATTTAAAAAACATAAACACGACACACACACAATGCGAAGATGACATTTTGGAAATAAAACAAAGTTTTATTCCTGTTTCAAATCCACCCGTGTTTAAAACAAACCTGTCGAGCAGTTGTAAATTTGTTTTGAATATGTGCTCGAAAAATAAAACTAGAACTGTGCATTGCGAACACGCAGTTTCAGTTTCAGTTTTATTTTAAAACTCGCCATA
>NC_085137.1:74586063-74715744 GCF_035046485.1 Aedes albopictus | reverse complement strand
ATTACATCGAAGCACTTTACAATACGCTGCATTACACGAACACCACTTGAGTTACTGGTTGAAAATAGTAAACAAAGATCAGCTGTTCCCAGCAAAATCAAATGGGCATATTTTCAACCAGTAGATTTGCATTAGTGTTCGTGACACCGCGCTGCGAAACCACTAAATATTAAAAAGCAAAATTTAGATCAAACCTGTGGACGCTGATGCATCACCCGTCGCCAGATGTGATACCTCGTAATCATATAGACTTCCGTACTCTTTGAATGTCTGCAGTAATCTGATTTATTATTCTGTCATATAATCATAGCCTACTATAGCATAATACATAGCACACCACGGAAGACCGGGATTGCGTCAAAACAACTTGAATTTGGGTTGATTTGTAGTTCAGTGCACTATACTGACAGCATCTCACTGTGTTAGAGTGTAACCTGTGCTGAATGCCAAACAAAACAGAAACAAACGTCAAGTCAAACGGGAGTTCGTCGGTCGGTTTCGTCTCGTTTTCGGAAAAAAATCGTCTTTTGTGATTATTCTCTTGTGAAAAACATTAATCTTTCGTGCGAATTCACGTAACAGGAGTGTCCACCGTAGCGCCAAACATGAGCCAATCGCGCCCAAATGAGGAAAGAATGGATATCGACAGCGAGGATCCACCGGTCGCAGCAGGATCCAGCTCTAGCGCTACCGGTGCTGCGGCCGGTTCTTCGACTGCCCCGTCCAGTGTTGCGCAAACAAAACCGGCTGCATCTGGCGAATCACGGAATGTTATGGCCGGAAGTGCAACGGTTCCCTCGGTAACGTGCTCGCTGCACCCGCTGGTGATCATGAACATTTCGGACCACTGGACCCGAATCCGCGCTCAGAACGGTATGAAATCGCAGGTGTATGGAGCGCTGATTGGGAAGCAGAAGGGACGTAACATTGAGGTGATGAATTCATTTGAGCTAAAGTTCGAGTTGGTCAACGACGAAGTGCACATCCTGATGGACTACTACAACACCAAGGAGGAGCAATGTGAGTTTTTACTAGAGGGTCTCTAGCGTTTGGGAACTTCAATTATGTCTCTTTTCAGATAAGCAAGTTTTCAGCGATTTGGATTTCTTGGGATGGTACACGACCGGATCTGTACCGTCCGAGAAGCACATAAACATCCACAAGCAGATCTGTCAGATCAACGAATGTCCCATCATGGTGCTGCTGGATCCGACCAGCCGGAACATGAACCAACTGCCCATCTCGCTGTACGAGTCGGTGATCGATATCGTGCAGGGCGACGCTGTGATGCTCTTTGTACCGCTGACGTACACCTTGGCCACGGAGGAAGCCGAGCGGATTGGAGTGGACCACGTGGCGCGCATGTCCACGAACGATTCGGACGAAAACTCGACGGTGGCGGAACATCTGCTGGCCCAGCACAGTGCCATCAAAATGCTCCACTCGCGGATCAAGATTGTGCTGGCGTACATTAAGGCCGTGGAAAGTGGCCAGCTGGAAGCGAATCAGGAGATTCTACGTGGTGCTTACTCGCTGAGTCGCCGATTGCCGGTGATTCAGAACCCGTCTTTCAAGGAGGAGTTCTATACGGTAAGTATGAGGGCGTCGGGAACATTGGTTATGCTACAAGAACGTCCATTACTAGCCGCTATGAGCGAAAGACTCAATCCTAACTCGAGAAATGAAATAAAATTAATTCTTTCTTTGCAGCAATCGAATGACGTCGGCTTGATCACATACCTTGGCGCGCTGACCAAGGTCTCCAACGATATGAACCAGCTGGTGAACAAGTTTAACGTTCTGTACGATCGTCAAGGCATGGGAAGACGGATGCGGGGCCTTTTCTTTTAAGTTCGACACTTCTTCGTAGAAGGTAAATATGCACCTCCTAAATGAACTCACTTCAACTATCGATAATGGATATTTCTGAGTTATTTTTTATTGAATACAACTTCTCACTGAATTCAACAAAAACTTGCACCACCAATGCGCAATGAACGTGGGCCTTTCGAAAGAACCTTCCTATTTTCCTCCCTTATCGGCGCTAGTTCCCGCCTTAGCTTCATCTTCCTTATCGTCGTCTTCCTCCTCGTCGGACTCATCATCGTCATCGTCGTCCGAATCAGAACCGTCCTCGTAATCGTCATCATCATCGTCGGAATCGGTCTCATTGTAACGATCGGCAGCGGCCCGGTAGGCGGTGTATTCGGCATCATACACGTAGTCGTCGTCTTCGTCGTCGTTACCGTCCTGGCGCTTGCGACCGTACTTGTGGCTGCGAACTGCGGACAAAAGGAAATAGGTACGCGTTACTTTGGTGTTTTGGGAAAATTTATATGATTCTCAAAAGATGTCTGATAACTGATAATTCATAATTTGAGATATCTTAAGGGACGTCATAATATAATTGATTTGGTCGATTAATCGATTAGTAGCTTACAATCGATTATTGCATAATCGATTAGTTGAGGTTTTTCGTCGCCCTCTGGCTCTACCAGGGGACTGTTATGGCCTTCTTGTTTTCTTACCCAGCATTAAAACTATGCTGCTGTGTTAAAAGATAGGTTGTCAGCTTGAGCCATACGCTTGAGCCGCAGTTGTTGGCTACGAAAACATTGCATTGGTGGGATAGGGATGCCACTTCCTTGGGCTCTACCCTCTCCCCCCCACTTATAGAAATAGTCATAAGTCATAATGATTTCTGCATTTCAAGCATGACACGCATTATTTTTTTAATTCTATGAACATTTCTATGTTTGTATTCGGAGAGAAATTCATAAAATATGCCTGAGATAAATTTTTCGTGAAATTCCTAGAGACTTTCATATGTAATTTCTGTGAATAAATTTGAGACAATTCAGAGGGACAATGGCCCGTATGAATAAAAAGTAGTAACTACTCGTGCTTTGTAGTTACTATTTTGAAATATGATCCACGCCAAAGTAGTAGCTTTGGTATGAATAAATCAATTTTTTGAACATTGTAGTAGATAGATATGTATTACTTTCGAAAATTTCGATGTAGTATTTACTACATTGAACATTTATGTACTTTGTTTTGGTTGCTAAATCTTGGTTGCTTGTCCACCAATAAGCAATCCGGAACAAATAAATTATTTTTGAAAAATAGTGGTTTTCGCACTTTTCGCAGCAGTTTCCACATTAGCAACGTATTTAAGTTATAAAATACAAAAGGAGTACTCCACATCCGACGCATACGGCGCCGCGACATCGGCCTGAGGCCGCGCCTGTACGGTAGAATATATTTGTCTCAAACGAGCAATGTGCATCCGCATTTTCCCGTGTTGGTGTGTCCACTCCGCGCCACGGTCATAAGATCCAGAACACTCCCCCAGTACCCTCAACTCAAAATAACCACGATTTTCTAACAAAATCCATGACAAACGCAACACCATCACGTCGCACCATCTCCAGGTTATGTTATGGCAGCGGCAGGTTATGTAAAGTCCGTCGGAAAATGCATTTGAATGTTAGCTTATTTTTTTTAAGCTTATATCTGGAGGATTTTCCGGAAGAAATTGGAATATCCTAAAGAGAAATACAATAACTAACTGAGTAATAACTCATGTTCTTCTGTTATTCTGTTATTCTGTTATAATCAACGCACCCCCGGGCCGTGGCCAATCTGCGTTGAATCGCTGGGCGATACGTCTACCAGTAGACTTGTATCTGCCCTATGCTAAACCGATTAGCATAGCAAGTCCTTTCCACTGATGAGTAGGCTCGAATGTCCCGCTCCTCCCTATAACCCATAGGGGGAAATAAGGAGTTTTCAGTTTCAAGTTTTGCATGAATCATGACACCAACTCTTTCTACCATAATGCTTTAAAAATTCTGAAATACCTAAAAGAAAACTAATATGATGAAAATAATTGAGATGCAAGTTTTATACAAAATTTAAAGATCAGTTATTTAAAGGTGAATTGAAGAAATGTTAAGTACGGTACCTATTATAAAATGTTCCGCACCGCCACGAATGTGATGAATAAGCAAACACATAAATATTCTATTTGCCTAGTAGTAGAAAGAGTTGCGTGCCTGTTTATAAAAGTTTTTACTTATCTTGATTGCTCCGGACAATTTCCGTTTGTGTTTGGGAACTTCGTGGGTGTACCGTGAGGTGCCCATATTTCGTGCACTTAAGAATTCTCTAAGTTTGATAAACGACTGAAATTTTACCATAAAGTATATAAGATTAATTTCTTCGATAATATTTAGTGCTGGCACTGTAGCTCCTAAGAAAAATATAAATTAGGCAACTTTACATTATACAAGATAGTTATAGCATTAGTTTTGATTTGTTTGAAAGTGCCAAATTTCGTGCACGGGTTCCAAATTTCGTTCAAAATGGGTCCAAATTTTGCTCACTCTAAAAGACGTAGAATTCGCCTAAATATATTAATTTTCAAAACGTAGCATACTCGTACAATACCAATGAGACCATAACGTGTAGATAAAATCGATGTCTGTGACGAAATATGAGTGAATGAGCCTCTGTACGAATTTGCCCTGTCCTGCTCACTCCCACAGAACATTTGAAAACAGCGCGCACAGTAAAAGTCACATTTGACTTTTACTGTGCGCGCTGTTTTCAAATTTTCTGTGGGAGTGAGCAGTACACCAGATTCGTGCAGAGGCTCATATTTGCTGTTTCCCATGTACGTCCCGATTGTTTACATTAAGATTTCCAAAATCCTTCTGTAGTTTTAAGGGTTATTATTTTTGACGTTTGTTTTGCTGTTTTATTGAAATCTTAATAAAACAATATATGGTTTGCTATTTGAATCAAATGTTCACTAACTTTACTGATGGTCAGTAATGTGAATTAATTATTTTTTTTAATTGTAGCTTTTTACCTTTCTATTATGTACCATTAATAGGCACATTCCTCGGGAGGTTAGTTCTAGTAAAGTATCGTCTTCCAAATTTGTGTTCTGGCAATAAAACTTACGTCAATAATTTGCTTGAATGAAACTA
The DNA here is from genome assembly GCF_035046485.1 of Aedes albopictus. Classification (NCBI taxonomy): domain Eukaryota; kingdom Metazoa; phylum Arthropoda; class Insecta; order Diptera; family Culicidae; genus Aedes; species Aedes albopictus. Next base: position 74,710,747 of record NC_085137.1, on the reverse strand, counting down.
GCGGCTGTAAGCTACTACTCCCAATGTTTGGGTAAATAAAATCATCCCGAGCTTACATAATATTCCCACATTTATAAATTTGTTTATTTTTTTTTCTACGTAGTGTATGAGCAGTCCCTAGCTAATTTTAAACTGAATCATGCGATAGGGTTGTAGCCATTTGTGTACACATGAACCTCTAAAACAAAGTTATGAAAAAGAGTGCACGAAATTAGGGACCCATACAAATTGTGGGTTCCTAATTTCGCCAACAACAAAAATGTTGAAACAAAATAAGAAAATAACATTTTTAAGTTATTTTATTGCGTATTATAATAAAACATATTGAATTGAATAATCAAACATAAATTGGAATATTTACCTTTGATAGAGATCGAAATATTTGTTCACTTCCGTGAGTGTTGATTTTCTCGTATCTCTGAATATGGCATCTGCTATTTGCATACATTTGCAATTTATTTTTCAATCTTTGACATAAATCAAATTTTTCATATCTTTTTTTGTGAATTGTATTGAGATCAAATGCAGTTTTGAGGTTATAGCAAATTTTGGATGATTCCGCTGTTAATTAGATAATAATGCTCTCAGATGTCAGAAGTTAACGAAGTTTGGGCCCGCACGAAATTAGGGCACCCCACGGTACCAGGACAGGTTTTCTTCAGAACTATGGCGTTTTCTGGAATTAAAAAATAAAAGGAAATACTGGGCCGCACAGCTCCGCGGCCCACTTATATTAGTATAAACATATATATATATATATATATATATATATATATATATATATATATATATATATATATATATATATATATATATATATATATATATATATATATATATATATATATATATATATATATATATATATATATATATATATATATATATATATATATATATATATATATATATATATATATATATATATATATATATATATATATATATATATATATATATATATATATATATATATATATATATATATATATATATATATATAGGACGAAGTAGTCAGTTTTTGTCGATTTCGTCAAATATACGTCTTAAGTCTTGAGTCTTGATCACCCGTTGGCTTCGAATCTATAAGCAAGCACTATTAAATGCTGCACTTCCACACTATTGGTTTCGGTTTCTTAGTTATTTTAAATTGATATGACAAGAAAACATTATTAAGCATTAGACATTCTAAACATATTAGGGTTTACTCACAAAACAACTATCACATATGAAAATACTGATATTGAAAAAAAATTGAAAAAATTAATATTAATCACAAGTAAATACAATGTCAGCACTGTGAATGAGCAATTTGAATACACGAGATACTACTATTTGTACATATTGATTGTTAAAATTAACCAAATAGTGGAAAGCCCAGACAACAATTCCAAGTCTGCTGACTCCAGAAATATCCCAAGATTCGTCACAAAGCACAAATGTTTTCATTATGATTCACAACGACTCTCGCAACCCTTCCCGACTCAACCGACTGGAACTGTTTTCTGAGTATAGAAACTACTAAGCCCTAGCAGGTTCCTCCTGCTTATCGAGCTTTTCTGATAAATCAGCTATACTCCATCTGTAGCAGCCGGTTCGCAATGAACCGCTGGAGGCGCATTAAAGTGTTAAAGGTGATATTTTCATTACAAGAATTATAATTAACTTCCTTCACTTAAATACCGTCAAACCCTGTGATCTTGGCTAGGGAGTAAACAGTTACGTGAAGTTGTATCAAAATTCTACAGAGTGTTGGGGAAGGGGAGGGGAAATAAACATACTTCTTCCTACACCTAGCAGTTCGGATCTTCTGTTCACACTGTCATTCCAACCTTCTTTCAGTGTGAAACGTTTCTGGATCTGGAACGGGTGGTATCACTTTACGCTACTCTTCTATCATGAACATAGATAACTACTTTTAAAAATAAAAGTTTTGTCCTACTACCTATTTTATACCTGAAAGATGTTAATTGGTCAAATGTTTCGTTCAGCAAGTCTATGTCCATATGGATGATATAACCTTTTATTAATGAGTAATAATGTTGCTCACAGTTGTGGGGCAATATTCAACTCGTTGAGTGCAAGTTATGAACCTACAGAAAATTTCTTATTAGGCTGTTACCTCTAAAACTACTAAACACATATTGAAACGTGAAATTGTATTGTAATAATTGATCCTAATCTTAACCCTATCACTGGAACGCGTTTGAAGCAAATTGATATTGCTAATGATTTGGTTGGGCATTAAAAGTTTTTTTGGTTTCGACAATAGTCACATACTATGCCCTACGACATTGACGATTCTATTGTCTATGGCTCACCTATTTCGTGCCACCCAGCAGGGACTTGGCCTGGTACCCAATTCAGTATATCCGCTCCACGTAATATACCGCACCTCTTTTGATTTGTGATATATTACGCGGAACATTACTCTCTTCATTCGGGTAGCGGCTATGTAACCCATTGGATTAAAAGCCTCCATCAAACATGAAGCGATTAATCGGAGACTGAAGACTCTATACCAAATTTGGCTCAGAGACAGGTAATCAGTGAGGTCAGTTTTTCTCGTTTGTCAGAGACGATTGATACGTATTAAGACAAACTTTCCACTGCATCTGCCAGCAATAATCGGTGATCGATCAACATTCCGAGTACCCCAATTTACACAAGAATGCCAAGGATCACCGCTCATGCTTTACAATACCGTTGGAAAAACTAGAACAACACCTGGCCACAATGATGCATAAAGCACTAAAGCGGACCGGAAGTGTTGGTGAGCCAGCCCCCACCAACTGAGTAATAACTCATGTTCTTCAATTTAAAATATAAGTTATGATTTCAGGCATACGCATCGCAGACTTTGTAGCAACCTCTTGACCAGACTACAAATTTCTTGTTGTAAATACCGTGGGGTGCCCTAATTTCGTGCGGGCCCAAACTTCGTTAACTTCTGACATCTGAGAGCATTATTATCTAATTAACAGCGGAATCATCCAAAATTTGCTATAACCTCAAAACTGCATTTGATCTCAATACAATTCACAAAAAAAAGATATGAAAAATTTGATTTATGTCAAAGATTGAAAAATAAATTGCAAATGTATGCAAATAGCAGATGCCATATTCAGAGATACGAGAAAATCAACACTCACGGAAGTGAACAAATATTTCGATCTCTATCAAAGGTAAATATTCCAATTTATGTTTGATTATTTCAATTCAATATGTTTTATTATAATACGCAATAAAATTACTTAAAAATGTTATTTTCTTATTTTGTTTCAACATTTTTGTTGTTGGCGAAATTAGGAACCCACAATTTGTATGGGTCCCTAATTTCGTGCACTCTTTTTCATAACTTTGTTTTAGAGGTTCATGTGTACACAAATGGCTACAACCCCATCGCATGATTCAGTTTAAAATTAGCTAGGGACTGCTCATACACTACGTAGAAAAAAAAATAAACAAATTTATAAATGTGGGAATATTATGTAAGCTCGGGATGATTTTATTTACCCAAACATTGGGAGTAGTAGCTTACAGCCGCTAGTTTCATTCAAGCAAATTATTGACGTAAGTTTTATTGCCAGAACACAAATTTGGAAGACGATACTTTACTAGAACTAACCTCCCGAGGAATGTGCCTATTAATGGTACATAATAGAAAGGTAAAAAGCTACAATTAAAAAAATTAATTAATTCACATTACTGACCATCAGTAAAGTTAGTGAACATTTGATTCAAATAGCAAACCATATATTGTTTTATTAAGATTTCAATAAAACAGCAAAACAAACGTCAAAAATAATAACCCTTAAAACTACAGAAGGATTTTGGAAATCTTAATGTAAACAATCGGGACGTACATGGGAAACAGCAAATATGAGCCTCTGCACGAATCTGGTGTACTGCTCACTCCCACAGAAAATTTGAAAACAGCGCGCACAGTAAAAGTCAAATGTGACTTTTACTGTGCGCGCTGTTTTCAAATGTTCTGTGGGAGTGAGCAGGACAGGGCAAATTCGTACAGAGGCTCATTCACTCATATTTCGTCACAGACATCGATTTTATCTACACGTTATGGTCTCATTGGTATTGTACGAGTATGCTACGTTTTGAAAATTAATATATTTAGGCCAGTGAATCAAAATTCAATTATCGCGCAACAATAATGACAATGTCGCAACCTGAATTTGTTGCGACAAACAAACCCATGCGACATAAGTTTGTCCCAACTTGAAAATAATGGGATCAACATCGTACACCACGAGTTTAGAGATTTTTAAGCATTGCATTGCGATTTTCGAACGGTAACTTCGAGTCGGTAAACACTGCAACTCTGGTGAAGCTCTATCATCAAACAGTTTCGACGTTGGGTTAGCAATAATTGATTATTCACGAGTTGAAAAGTTCGCAACAAATTCAGCTTCCTTTTTGTCTGCAACAAAAAATTTCGAGATCATGTCATTATCTGTTACCAGTAGGGATAAAGAGTAATCGTCGCACCTTCTTTGTTGCTTGTTTTGTGCCTCTTTTGTCTGACAATTCCCTTCACTGATTTAGGCGAATTCTACGTCTTTTAGAGTGAGCGAAATTTGGACCCATTTTGAACGAAATTTGGAACCCGTGCACGAAATTTGGCACTTTCAAACAAATCAAAACTAATGCTATAACTATCTTGTATAATGTGAAGTTGCCTAATTTATATTTTTCTTAGGAGCTACAGTGCCAGCACTAAATATTATCGAAGAAATTAATCTTATATACTTTATGGTAAAATTTCAGTCGTTTATCAAACTTAGAGAATTCTTAAGTGCACGAAATATGGGCACCTCACGGTACTACTTTTATTCATACCAATTGTGGAACATGTTCCGCAAAAGTTAGTAAGTTCGAAAGTTGTAGTGTAGTAAAGGCTTTATTTAATTTTATTCATACCAATAATAGTAGTATTTACTACAAAATTGTAGTAAACTGTGGATTACTACTTTTTATTCATATGGGCCAATAAAGGCTTAATATGTGATAAGGAAATCTGTCTAGATTTTTCGGCAGAACTTCCTTATACAATTCCAAAAAAAAATGTAAGAAAATGTCATCCACATAGAGTATAAGGATAATTCCTTTGGACCTTGGATTTGAAGATGCTACAATCATTCTTCAGTGATCAAATGCAAGTTCATGCAAAGCATCATTGAAACTTTTGTTCCGAGATCTACTGGCTTGTTTTAGGCCTATAAGCTTTTGTTGAAACGAACAATCTCACTGAGCCCGTTTTCATCAGGTGGCAGTTTCACGAGTATTTCGTCTTCTAAAAGCCCGTTAAAAATTGCCGTTTTGACATCCATTTAGTGCACATACAGTTTATGCTTATTTGCATGTGTCAATCGAACACTCTATAACTTGGCAACAAGTTCAAATGTTTCACAGTAGTCGAATCCTGGTCGCTGTGAACACCCTTTAACCACTAACCGTGCTTTGTGTCTCCCATCCTCTTTCAATGAGAAAATTTACTTTGAGTAGATTGGGTTTACTCCTTTCGAAATACAGTTAATCACTATCCAAGTATAATTACTAAGTAATGCATCAAGCACTTCTTGGAGCGCTTTTCTCCATTCTTCCCAGTTTGTCAATTTCTTCAAATCCTTGATGTTTTGTTAAACATTATTCAGGGGCGTCTCGTGACCCGTAAAGCTGACTGTGCACTTGAAAAGTTTTCACATGGGACTGTAGTATGAATGGAAAACAGCAGGAACCTGAACTCCGCTAGACAAGCGAATCTATCGACGATTTCGTCGAGAAAACTGCCTTGTTGCTTCAATTGATGAAACGGGGGTTTTCTACCGCCATCAGTTTAAGCCTCTTTAGCCTTTGCTCGCTCATTGTAACTGAAGATAGGTTCCTATTTTTTTTGAGATGGAAAAACTCCTTCCAACGGCATCAGTTGTAGACGTAAGTGTTATTATCAGAGGAATAAGCAGATACGTTTCTGAGAAGACGTCTTCCAAATTGTTCTTAGTAAGCACCTTAGCTATCTCTGCGGCTTTTTTCGTGTAAAACATTCTCAGCCCATTGGTCAGCTGGACTTAATCGAAATTTGGGAAGCGAGAGTAGACATTGCCCACCAATTGTTAAGGGATTTTTTCGGAATAACTTTTGAACTTCGAAGAATCCATTCAGAAGTGGATAACTAACACTGAAGAAGTGAAACAGCCATTGCACAATTATGGGTCACTCTGTAACTTAGACGATTCGAGATGCGGTACAAGCTTTTCCTCAATCGACCGCCTGGCAAACGAATTGCTGGAGTAGATTGTCTACGATATCGCGCTCCATTTTCCTTTGAATGTTGCTAGAAAATAAAACCGTACGCGACGTGCAACTAGTAATGAATGAAAATGCCACCCATTCAGGTCCACCCAAAGGCATGCACGCATGCCAAAAGAGTGGATGGGCGGCCTCCGTTGAATGGTACAAGTTCTCTCGCTTTGCTCTTTCGCCTCGCTCTCTTGCTGAAGCATATACAGTAGCTCAAATGCGACGTTGCCAAGCTTAGCAGCTTCCCCGCGAGCGCAAGCTTGGTGTAAGCAAACAATCTTTCCTTTCCTCCGCCACCGATGAGGCCCACGTCCATTGGAAGAAGTGCACAAAAATTTTACCCCACGTCTCCACTAGTCTGAAATGTCTTGCCATTTTGCTGCCAGAAAGAGAAAACGTAACAGAAATGATCAACACCGCTGCTTTCCATGCAAACAGCGAGATAACATTTCTGTCATGACACATCTGTCCAGCAAAATGGCAAGACATTTCTGTCTAGTGGAGACGTCGGGTTACTAATACATTGCCAAAGCAGCACAGAACAGTCGAACACAAGTAAACACAGTTCTTGCATGCATATACAGCGCTCCCGTGTACTTCTGGAAGTGAACTGAGGCGAGAGATTTTTGGCGATGCTGTCACATGGATGTTACGCATGCTTCGGCGGGAAGAACTCTGGCAGCGGCAGGGTGGTGGCATAGTGAGATTAAGTTGGAAAATTTACTTGATTCCTATTGGAGCAAAATGTTGGTAGCAAAATGTTGACATTATAGTGATTTATTTTAGTTTTTTATCAACTGTGTAGTGAACGCAGTGGACCTATGGACGAGACGCCACTGACATTATTATTTTGAATTATGGCCCTCTTGGCTGAGTATTCAGAATACCAATGAGGTGGATTCCTATCCCTGCAACGTCGTAATGTTTGGTCCTCGTCTACACTATATTCGCCTTCATCAGCGTGACTTTCGTAAGTTCTTTCGTTATCAGTTTCGCCAACTGATTCCTCCAACGGATCTTGGTGATCTTCTTGGTCTTCTTGGATATCACCATGTCTTTCCTCTTCCTCGGAGACTGAGTCCTCTTCAGCATTCGCTTGCATGGGTTGTTCATCTGGAACTTCATGGTGATCATACTTCTTGTGTTGTACTCTCAGAGTCAAATCCTGTACCCAGGTTCGACTTGAGTTATTGTATCAGCAAAAGAAAGTATGTCGGGTGTATCAAACACAACGTTTCTGCTAATTTCAATTTCCACAATCTAAATACATTGTTTACGTACCCCACACATATCAATGATTTGGTCTTGGAATCTAGTTTCTGATTGTATCGTCTTTTGAATTACATTTCATAAAGAGTTTTGTCCGATTCTAATCCTTTCGTTGGAGATCGGTTAATCAGATATGTTGCAGCATATAAAGCTTTTCCACACATATCTTTGAATAAACCGCATTCATGAAGCATAGCTTTCACTTTCTGCATCAACGATCTGTTCATTCTCTCGCTAACTCCGTTTAGCTGTGGAGTATACGGAGCCGTAACACCATCCGAATCCCATTTTCCTTATTCGTTGGAATTATATTCTCCACCATAATCGCACCCGAGCATTGAGCTTCTTGTTTCAAAATGAGCTGTTGCCATTGCTTAGTACTCCTTAAATTTCTCGAATATTTCTGATTTATGCTTCACTGAGTAAACTACTAGGAAATGCATGTAGTCGTCAATAAAAGTTACAAAGTAACGATAGCCGTCGTATGTATCTTGCTTCATGCTTTCACAGACGTCTGAATGTATCAGTTCCAATGGTCGTTTTGATCTTGGCAATTTCATATCCTGAAACATGAAAGCAGTCTGCTTTCCCGTCAATCAACCATTACACAAATCCGACTGATTTTCCTCATTGGGAGATAGATTGATACCCTCAACCATCCCCTTTCTAGTCAGTTTTTCCAAACTAGGAGCATTTAAATGGCCGAGCCTTCTATGCCAAGTAACAAGGCTCACTCGCTCACTTGTTTTCCAACACAGTCTTCAGATTTTCCATCCCAAATGCAATCAAGGTAGAACAATCCATCAGCGAATTTTCCTGTATCTATTACTTCAAATTCAAAGACGACCTCTTTGTTGGTAAAAAAAAAACGCTTCCATGGAGAAGGTTTTCCTCAATATCCGTTAATATCGTTACCAGCTCCGGCAGTTCCTTAACGTCCTCCAAGTGACCTTCGTTGTTGATCATGTGATCGCTCGCTCGAGAGTTCACCACGAATCGAACTCGTTTTTCCTTCTCCATGTCCTCATTCGTCTTCGCTATCATCGCAAACGATCGCTTGTTGTTCTCCTGCTGTTCCTTGTACTTTTGCTTCTCCTTCGCCACGAACTTTTCCATTAGCGGACCTTTGTTTTTGAAGTGGTCGGTCTCGTTGCAACCAAAACAAAGCGTTGAGTTCCTCTTTCTGGCTTTGAGGGCAACGCGTTCTCAATCGCCTAATTCTTTTCCCCAGCATCAAGGAACATCCTTTTTATGTCCGTTGTGGCACAGGTCTTGATTCGAATTTAGATGTTTTTTTTTTGTTTTTTTTCAATGTAAATTGAGTTTTTTTTCTCGGATCGCCAACTTTTATTCTCTTTTTTTACGCGAGAACATTTTTTTTAGAAAACTTAATCATAGAACTAATTGTTGCATTGTCCAAATTTTACTTTAGATAGTGTAGTTAAAGTGAAATTGGTACAATTGCACAATTGTTTTTATGATTATGATATCTAAATATGATAAGTGAGCGAAATTTGGACCCGCGCGAAATTAGGGCACCCCACGGTAGGGCCTACCGTCTATCCTACCTGTCCTACTTTATATGTATATTAACCCTAGTAAGATGTTGGGGTTGATATGACCCAGACAGGCTCGCTGAACGTGCACCACCGACGAACCGACGTGACAGCTAGAACAAATAAATTCAAATTTGTTGTCCGCGACGCCATGATGAAAAATAGCCGAACACTATCGCCACCTCTATAACGGCTCGCGATGATTTGATAGCTCGACACCAAACCCCCGTGTGTTCATATAGGAAACGGTTCGCGCCTGCGCTAATTTGACAGAAGCGATCGCTCGCTTCGCTGGTCGACCGTTAAATTAGGGGGGGGGACAGTTTTGGATCGCCACTGTCACGTCGGTTCGTCGGTGCGTGCACTACGCCGTCGTGGTACATCTAGCTTAACATCTTAGGAGGGTTAAACATATACTTGAACATTTCTTATGTTTACATGTCAAACCTAGACTTCATAAAGATTATTTTTTATAGGTTTTGCAATATTGAGTTCAAATCTTGTACATATTAGTAAATACTTAAAATTTATTTTTGAACTATTTATCCTGCCAAGCATATTTATCTTGATTAAACTCTCGTCAAGTCCCTGACACTGGATAATAATTGTTTGAACCTCAATCCTCAAACTCCTATGAATTAATATTGCTTTTTACAAGAAAAATAGAGGGGGTTACTACTAGGTAGCAAGTAAATTCTGTGCTGTATCAAGGTTATTTCAATCTTACCTGACATGCTCAGATCCTTGGTCTGGTTCGTATCGTAGTTGCACTTCGGACACGGAATCGGCTTATTCTTGTCGTACTTGAAGCCCTTCCGGCGGATATGGTCCTCGCAGTAGCAAGTCTTACACCGCAGGCACGAGTACTGCCCCAGCCGATTGCACGACTGACACTTGTACGACTCCGACTCCAGCACCTGGCAGGACGCCTGATGTTCAAACTGGTCGTCCTCACACAGGAAGTTGTCGCAAAAGCAGCACTTGTACATCCGGCCACCGTGGTCCCAAACGCCACGTTCGCACTCGATGCACACGGCGTCCATTAGCGGACAGGTGCAGGCATGCGACTGAAGGCACTTCCGCCCGTGGCAGATCCAGGCCTCGCAATGGTCACAGATGGCACCGACCATCTGCAGCCCGGTGGTGTACACTCCCGGGTGCTTCACGACACAATCTCCGGTCTTGAGCATGCACTTCTGCTTGCCGCACTGGGCGCAAATCGGTAAGCGCTGAACACTCTGGCAGAAGTAACAGAAGGCACGGGACTTTTGCTTCCTGCCACATTTCTCGCAGTCCATCGGAAGGTTGCAAGGTTGTTCCGGTAGCTGCGATTCGCGGTTGCGAATCTCCTTCTGGCGAAGCTTTTGCTTCTCAGCCTTTTTACGCTGGCCAGTCTTTTTCTTCGGCATCTTCGATGCTGAGTGGAACGGTCTCGAATCTAATTCGAATTAAATAACACTTCGGAAGATAAATTTAACTTTTTACTGCACTATCAACGTTGGCATATTGAAAATTATTTAACACAAGGCTCCACAACTTCACTCGGTACCTGCCCTAATCTCTGCCAAACTTGAACAAACTGATGTTCGTCGTCTGTGCTGTGACTGTGATGTCACTCTCATTTTCTGACGTTTTGAGAAACGTCAAAAGAATGTCGCGTGACATAAATCATTTAAACTTGGTGAGTCGCATGTTGTTCCATCGGCCCAGCCAAAAATCTCACCTGGATTTTTTTTTGAAAAAATTCTCAGAACTCTAAAAAAATAATTCAATTCAATTCCCACCTATTTTAAGTATATTTTAGTTTTATTTTTGAAAAAAAAAAAATCCAAATAACGTATGCACATGTCACACACATAGATTTTCGCAATTTTTGAAAAATATTATTCATAATAATGTGTATCGACACAAGGATGGATATTGCACAGACAAACAGACGTATCACTTGGAACAAAGCGCGATTAAAACCATCGTCACAAAAGTATAATCGCCCAATGCTAATTTTGCTATGTTTCGCAAACCCACTGAGTAGATGGCGGTAGTGAGCAAACGTCAAACAGGAGCAAAAACGATGCAAGCGCCATGAGCGAGAGATTTGCGAACTACAAAATATTTGAATAGTCCGTTAAAAAGGGAAACGATGGGAAGCGGGTAGAGTAAGACGTCTGTTTGTCTGTTGTCTTGTTTTTAATAGGCGCCATGTGGAAGTTACTTTCCACCTGACACAGGTCCTTACAGGTCATGGTTGCTTCCGACAGTATCTACACCGTTTCGGGCATGCGGATTCTCCCAAAACCCAGTGTGCAATAATGGTTACAAAAATAAAAGAAATTAATTGATACAAAGGTTCAACATATCACGACATATAGAACCTTACAAATGTACAAATAAGCGACATTACAAATTAACACAACACGAAACAGAACATAAATGTGCCCTGTTATCACAGAACAGATGTGTTGCCAACACTGGCAGCACTGCCGAAGGGGCCAGCTCGGGGGCCAGTAACAATGAGCCATTTTACGAGACGTTTCGGATCAGCTGATCGCTCATTTCATGAATGAAAATTTGACAGGAGGTTGCGCCCAAAGCCGTGAGTGTTAATATCAATATCAGCAGTGTTGTCGTTTCGTAAAATAGACTATTCGAGCCCATTTATTTTGAACTACAGTCAGACACTATTGAAGTGGTAACTGTCTAGATGACATGATCCGTATCGTCTATACATGCAAGGTGAATATAGAGGGAAATGTCAAAAATATCAGATTCGCTTCGTCATCATCAATTAGCGTAACATTTCTTATATTGACTTATATTGATAGTATTTAGAGGAAAATTGAAGTGCATTGTAGAATTCTACCGTATAGAGAACTTTATTGTAAGTAACCGATAACGGTGCTCTTCGTCAGCTTATTTATGAAAACGAAGTAGGCCGAGAGTTTTTGAAACGATCGTCATGTCAAATTTTTTCACACTAGTACCGTAAACCGGGGTCAAATTGATCTCCGGGTTGAAATTGATCAGACGTTTTTCTGTTAGATAAAGTATGTTTTAAATAGTTTCCATATATGTATCGTTCAGTATAGGATTCCTACATCACAATACTTGGAAGGAAACTATATAGAGTATGCTTAAACTAACTGAAAAACGTCTGATCAATTTCGACCCGGAGATCAATTTGACCCCGGTTTACGGTACTTAACAACCACTCGTAGCGACCACTCGCATTTTTCGTTTTAATAAACCATTTTTCTCTGTTTAAGTTCATTCGGCGTTTTACTGCTTTTTCGGTATCTGGTCGGCCAATTCCTTTAGGTTATGGGCTCCTCGGTAAAGGAAGGTGGTGGAATTCCCCAGCTGGATGGAACCAACTTCGAAAATTGGAGGTTCAGAGTGAAGCTGTTTTTGGAAGCTGCTGAGGTTTCGGAAGTACTCGAAGCGGATGTTCCTGCCGAAGGTAATGCTAGAAGAGCAAATTTCCTGAAAATGGACCGCCGAGCAAAATCCATGCTTGTCGGATTCGTTGGGGACGAGTGCCTTGGAGTAGTTCGGGACAAGGAAACCGCTAAGGCTATGTGGAATGCCTTGGAATCTGCATTTGCGAAGAAGTCGGTGGCGAGCCAGACACTCTTGCGTAAGCAACTCGCAAGGCTTCGTATGAAAGAAGGAACGGCGATGCGGAGCCATTTCACCATTTTTGATGACCTGGTGCGACAGCTGAAGTCTGCGGGAGCAAAGCTTGAGGAGAACGACCTGGGTTCACAATTGTTCCTCACGCTTCCAGACAGCTACGATCCCCTCGTGACTGCTCTGGAAAACATTGATGAAAATGAGCTCACCTTGGAGACGGTGAAACAACGGTTGCTGGGTGAAGAATCGAAGCGTGCTGACCGAAACGATTGCTATGATGATAGTGCAGCGTTCCTTGGCGGATGGGAAAAATCTCGAAAATTCTACGGAAGGTGCCATCGGTGTGGTAAGGCTGGACATATGAAAAAGGATTGTGATGCGGACAACTCTGATAGTGAACATGAAGCGACTGGTATTCGAAAATCAGTATCATTCAATGCGAGCCAAGGTAAGGTGAATAAGAAGAAAATCGTTTTCTACGTCGATTCTGGATGTAGTGATCATTTGATCAACGATAGACGATTTTTACAATCCATCCGAAGATTGAAAGACCCGTTCGTAGTTGACGTGGCCAAGGCCGGCGTATCCCTAGAAGGAAAATTGGAAGGACTAGTGAGAGGCACGACGTTGCAGGGTACTCGATTTGAAATGAAGAACGTAGTGTACCTGCCACAGTTAAGAGGTAATTTATTGTCGGTGAAGAGATTGTCTAAGGCGGGAATTGATGTGCTATTCACCAATGACGGCGGAGAAAAGGCTGTACTGAAGATTAAGGGTGATGTAATTGCCGTGGCTTACCTCAAAAACAACCTCTACGAACTTGAACTGGATGTAGAAATGGGCGAAGCAGATTCAGAAGGAGTTTTAAAGCGTTCGCCATTCAAGAAAGAGGTAAGGGAGTACAAATCAAGAATCATACCTGTATGTTATCAGCAAGAGGGGATTGATGAAGACGACGATGCTGATAACGGAGACGACGGAGTTAAAACCGATGATGACGACGGTTCTACTGGAAGCTCTGATGAAGGTGCAGCTGGCGGCGCGGAACCTAAGGTGACAAATCATAAAATGGCTTCTTCTTTCGTCCGACGTGATTATTTGGCGAAGTCGAAGGCAAAGCAAAGAGTCACCGTACGTGGAGTTCCGGCGGAATTCGACAGTGATGACGGCGATGAATCATGGATGGACGCGGATGACAATACTGGATCGCTCAGATATAAGGTGATGCTAGCGATTAATACCTCGAAAATATCTGGAAAGCCAACGTTATTCAACCGCCTGGAGCATCGACGTAGACCTCGTCGTGGAATTACGTTCCTGATGAACACAAGAAATCTGATGGAGCCAAGAAAATGCCGATCGAGAGGGGATGAAAAGGAAGTAGGCCGAGAGTTTTTGAAACGATCGTCATGTCAAATTTTTTCACACTAGTACTTAACAACCACTCGTAGCGACCACTCGCATTTTTCGTTTTAATAAACCATTTTTCTCTGTTTAAGTTCATTCGGCGTTTTACCACCGACGAACCGACGTGACAGTGGCGATCCAAAACTGTCCCCCCCCCTAATTTAACGGTCGACCAGCGAAGCGAGCGATCGCTTCTGTCAAATCAGCACAGATGCGAACCGTTTCCTATATGAACACACGGGGGTTTGGTGTCGAGCTATCAAATCATCGCGAGCCGTTATAGAGGTGGCGATAGTGTTCGGCTATTTTTCATCATGGCGTCGCGGACAACAAATTTGAATTTATTTGTTCTAGCTGTCACGTCGGTTCGTCGGTGGTTTTACTGCTTTTTCGGTATCCGCTCGGCCAATTCCTTTAATTTAATTCCGCAAAATCACGATCATTTAGGTATACTCACCTTGCACAATTAGGGCATCGATTTGTTGGATTTAGAGTGTCCATTTCCCGGGCATTTTCCTTGTCCCGGGATTCGGGATAAAAATTGTAGCATATCCCGGGAAATCCCGGGATCCCGGGATTTTTATGAAATACAGATTTCAGTGGAAATTGAGATGAATTTCAAATTGTCAGCTATTGTCTATCCATTTTGTTGAATGGGGACTTATTGTACTGCCAGTAGTCACTCATAAAACAGCTTTTTTAGTTTCAGAAATTCGATATATAATAGGGACCCTAAACTAAATTGCAATATGCTGCTGGAGAGCTAGCAGTACTTGTTTGGTTAGTTGCAAAATATTAATGCAATTTGCCCAAAATGCTTTTAGAATATGTAGATATTGTTTGATATAACTCTTGACTGAGCTTCTAAAGAAGCGAACATGTTTCTGTAAACTAGGTATTTTCTCGATGACTTGGATAACCATACAATACATGCCCACACAAAGTTTAATAATTATCGAGTGAGTAAACATTTTGTTTACTTGATTGTTGCAGAGGATTTCGTGATTTTGTGGTGCAATTATAGAAGTCGTCAAGAGAATGTGTTGTTAACAAAAACTGAATCGTCCTCTTACAGGCTCCTTCAAGAATTTTTGATATTTAACGCCAATAATGGGCATAAAATCATGCATTCCGGGATTCCCGGGAACTCCGGGAAATCAAATATTAAATCCCGGGATACGGGAAATCCCGAAATTGCCTAAATCCCGGGAATTCTTGTCCCGGGACGTCCCGGGATGGACACTCTAGTTGGATTGCGATAGTTGTAGAAGGACCAAATTGTAGGTAGCACACAACATAGTTAAAAAACCGTAAGCTAATTTTCATAATGGATTAATTACAGCTTCAAGAATTACTACACAGAATTCAGTGAGTTTTCTCTGAGGAGTCCGAAAAACTAATCCAACAAGATGTGTATCTTCGAACAAATGTGAAGTTTCGAGCTGGAAGTCGTGAAATTGTTGCTTGGAAAACTATATTGGAATGAATTTCCATGGGAAAATATAAAAATCATCAAAGTGTGCTACGCCGCCTCCCTATGTTCGCTGCAGGCTAAAGCTTGACTTCCACCACCAGGTTCGCTAGTGTTGAGCTATCAAACGGGCAGTGCTTTTCGTGACGAAGATTCACCCCCGTGCTGTTATCCAGATGGATAACATCTTCCGATCACAGGATGATGAGGTTTCATATATTGGTTTGGGTCCATCAGTCATCCTGGAATTGTATTTCAGTTGGCAGTTTGCCTTTTAGTTCACAGCATTTGTTGCTGTGTTCATAGATTGGTTTTATCTTGGAAAACTAATCCTAATCGGGCATCCCGTTTCGGGTTTCGATACTAGAGCTCTATAACTTGAAGTCTGTGTCATGGAAAGGTTTACGTCTCTAGTACTTAATCGTGGCCCGAAATGGCCTGAATGTTGGTAATCGAAACAGGATTGCACTTCATTGGCCTCTATCCTGCCAGAACCCTATAAATGTCAATTAATACTAGGGTAATATTTACTAGTTAAAATTCAACATGTAGCACAAAGAACGCACGAATATTAAACTTTGAACACATTAAACAATTATTCTGTCTTATAATTGTAACAAATATTTATACCCGTAACATGGTTTAGAGGAAACGGCGGAACACGTTTTGTTCGTGTGCCCGCGTTTTCGCACAATGCGTGACCGCTTGCTTGCCACATGCGGGGAGGACACAACTCCGGACAATTTGGTCCAGAGGATCTGTAGGGATGAGTTTGGCTGGAACGCCATTTCAACGGCTATCACCCATATCGTCTGGGAGCTACAGAGGAGGTGGTGCGTGGACTCGGAGAATGGCTAGTCCAGATGCAGTACAAGAGGTGGTCCAGGGGTTCGGAGTCGGCTTCGTAGGTCATACCGGTGTAAAGCAGTTGGGCGCGGGCGGAGTTGACCCTGCCCGCCTTCCGAGGACAAAGGGAGTGGCGAGGACCACTCGGGAAACTGGCTAAGCGCCAGCATGTTACCGTGATGGACTCTCCAGTCCAGTCCTGGCTTTTACTATTGTTGTAGAAGACGATCTCAGCCCCACACTACCCTATCCTTGATATTAGGGTGTCTGTTTGCAGATTATCCCCCTATGGTCTAGAAGGAAAAAAAGACCCCTACACGCTCAGAAAACCGTTCTGATAAACGTGAACAAACAAACGCAAATATGAGAACAAGCAAATATTCTCAATTTAGTTGAAAATCGGAGTTTTCGACTAGCGAAGTTGATTTTTTCTCCAAGGGAGATCGCAGCAAGCTGTGCGCGTGAGCGGGTGCGTTTTGAAATCGCTGTCACAGTTTTTCTTAGTTCCACGGTGTTTTTTTTATTCAGCCGGCGGAATCTTGGTGCGGCTCGTGGCGCTACACCATCCAGTGAAGTTTTTATTATTCTACGTAATGTTTTCCATCGGACGAAACATTGAAAGGAAACGGTTACGTATTTGTTCGCTTCGAAGTTAATCAAGGTTTGGCCAAAAAAGTACAACTAACCGGTTGTGTATAGTGAATTGTCCGTGAAATTGTTTGAACATTGATGAAAATTTGAACAAAAAACTTGTGAAGTAGTGAACTATTCGAAAAGGTTATGTGTGACCATTGACAAAATTCGTGGTGAAATGGTGTTCCTAGTTGTAGGAATCTTCTTCAGAGCGTTACTACAAACAAAATGACAGGAAACTGGCGAAGGTGAGCTGTCTTATCTTGGGATTTTTTTTTAACTGAACAAAGCCCGTTGCTGTATGGAAAAAGGATTCCGGAAGTTTGATTATTTGGTGAGATCTTTCTAATTTCTTTGAGATGTCTTGATGTTGAAAGTGTTGGGCCTGTAAACACGCCATTGACACGCCTATACCTATAGCATGGAGTGACAGTAGTGACATTAAGGGCACAATTTCGTTTGATCAACACATTTTGGGGCCGTTTTAACAAAAGAGATGTTGACAACAATGCCTGTCAGTGGGTTGCCTGTAAACGTTTCATAATTTAATCACATACAATTCTATTTTTTAATACAACCGGGGAAGGGATCACCATATTTTTATCTCGTTTCAGAGAGCGAGCAATGGAGCTTAAACCTAGGCTTTCGAGCCAGGGCATAAGGGGAAAATCCTATGCCCCATCCCAGAAAGAGGAGCCTAGAAGGAGTGAAATTAACTTTTTAGCAACATCACTCCCAACGTTTTTGCGTAACTTTCATATCACATACTATACGGAGCGGTTGGTACGAGATGTCCCCGTTCTATGGTTTTTACTTAAAGTTCAATAACGCTGCACAGTAGGCCTGGCCGCTTCAATACTTGTAATGCATCACTGATTCACTGCAAGCATTGATAATGACAAGAAAAATGATAGAAGTAGTCAATTCTATCATTTTCCAGGATTCTTCCAAGTGATGGCTGTGTATGTGTAGACTAGACTAGACTAGACTAGACTAGACTAGCGAAGTTGATTTTTTCTCCAAATCCATGCGTCGGACCTAACTTCGGAAGTGGTGCGCTGTATAGTAAACCTGGTCCGCTATACAGCGCACCACTTCCGAAGTTAGGTCCGACGCACGGATTTGGAGAAAAATCCAACTTCGCTAGTCGAAAGTTCCGGGTTTCAACTGCACGGAGAATATACACCGTGAACTGGAACTAGTTCCAGCTGTCAATATGGGCGTTCTGGAAAACGTGATATCTAGTTCACGGTGTACATTTCTTATTGTTGTTATCGTTGCTATGCATAGTTCCCGTATGTTCCCGTTGCCGTGACTGGGAGTGCACGTATATCGGAACGGATTTTTTTGCGTGTATATAGACTTGGTCTAGATCGAGATTCTTCTATGTAGTCTGTTTGGTGAGATAAAAAAGGATTAAAAATTGATGAAGCGCAATTAATGATTTTAATGCGGTCTTCGGTGAAGTTAGCTAATAAAGCTGCTTTGAAGTATGCTCATTGCCCCTGTAGGGCACTTGGGCAAATGCTACAGTCGATTGAATGAAAAACATATTTTTCCCATAGTAATTCCCAAACAAACTTTGTGCAATCTCAATTTTCAACCAAACGAGCTCAAATTTTGAGAGAAGTAATACGCCTATAAAGCCAGAGATTAAGCGGTGTGGAGCAAAAACGATTCGTTTAACCAACTAAATGTACAAATAAATCTATGCTATCGTTGTACCAAAATAAAGCTTTCTTACATCTGCGTTGCTGAATCACAATTCAAAAGAGGAACATGCTTCGTAAACAATCAAAATCAATAAAACCATGAAGACAAATTATCCCCTCGAAAAGTCAAAATACCATATAACAATTTATTTCGCTCTAAATCCACTAATGCCTTTTGTCAGCTCCAAAATACCCTACCCACGTGGAAACCGAAATCGCACACACCAGCATTGACTGGCTGGAGCTGAGGGACTGTCGATGGATGAAAGAGCACAAGCGATCAAACTCATAATAACACCCATCAACAACGGCGGCAAGGCGACTATTACGGATCCTCCTGTAGGGACCACTCGGCGAAAGGCGCAAATATAAAGAAAATCCTCCTTTATTGCTTCCACTTCTGTTTTCCCGATGTGTGTCGGCCCGGCCTGGAACAAACAACTGTGTTAGCTACCACCCGAGATCCTTCGCCTAAGATCCTTTTGTTGCCTCTGAATGCTTCCACCACCCCATCAATTTCAATGTGTATCATCACCGATACCGCGATATGGTTCACCGTCACCCCCATCTCCTCGACGGTGGCGGTCGCAACAACAGAACAACAAATTGGTCCTGATGAGACATAACGGCTTAACAACTGCGGGAAAAGTGTGTGGACTAAAACGGAAGGGAGGGGTTGAGAGCGATTATGATTCCCTGCTTGCACCCATTCTCCCTCGTCAGTTTTTCCGGATCATGCTGGGTTGCACTTTTGCAGTACCTACGAAGCGCTGCTGGGCTCTCTGGCTGGTGGCGGTTCTATTGTGTCGATTAGTTTTTCTGAAATTTTCCTCACCACAACAAAATTGGCGGAAGCTGGTCTGGGTGGTGCAGTGCAAAAACAGCATTCAAGGCGAATAATAATCCCACATGAATGATAAATGGTTGGTGGAAAGCGCCACGGTAAACAACATTGCGGATCCTTGGCTGGCGGTTAAACACAATATGCTTTGGTTTTCAGAGGTTCTGCAAAACGCGCAAACAAACACGTGACACGCTGGAAAAGTAAGCCGTACAAGGGCTTTGTGAGACACAAACCGTAAATACACATAACAACCACAAAAAATAAAGTTCGACTAAATTACATTCAATTTTTCTAGTTTTCAGTGGTGATCTATTTTATAACAGTTTTATTTGTAATTTGTCACCAAAAATAAACCAAATTCCGCTCGTTTCCACCGGTATATGTTTCAAATTCCAATTCATGCATGATACGTCAACTTGTCACTGTTTCGAAAGTAGAAATTTGGCGTTCGATTTCAATAGGTCGTGTGTGCTGTGATTAATACTCGCCATAGTTGATATTCACTCTTAAACGACGTAAATCAACAAAAAAAAATTCTGTGAACAACAAATCACGTTCACAAAAGATGGTTGCACTCATTTAAACACCACATTTTGCTCAAATTAGGGTAGCGAGCCACTGGCCGGTGTTTTGGGTACTTTTCGCTAAAACTCAGTCAATTCCAAACTAATTGACTTGAAATTTTGTATACGGCTAGATACTATACGTATTTCACCGCGTTCCGAAAACTGTGTCAATTGGTTCAAAATTGGCTGAGTTAGTGCAGAAAAGTGCCCAAAATAGGAGCCCTGCCGAGATGGTTCCTCTCCGTATGGTAGAAATAAATAATTTTCCTTAAAATTTCGGCTTCCTTGCTCTCTTTTTCGTCATAGTGCATCAATTATGGCCATAAGAGTAACTAGGTCATAGCTCTAGGGGGGGAAATGATATGATACTTTTCGCCTTAATTGCGTGATTTTTTTTTCCGAAATTGATTATTCCTTAGGTAGTGCCATAATTGGTACAGGCACCCTATATGTTTGAATAAATTGACAAAAAGAGAAGCCACCAGGACTCACTTCAGCTGCGTTTTGTGGTGTTTCTGTTGGCGTTTTTTCTGTCCTTCGACGTGTAGGGTAAAAGGTGAGTCAGATTGTTTTTAAAAGTATAATAGTTTGAGCTGCTGCATGTTAGTTTGGTTTTCAAGCTTGTAGCCGCGGATGCTCTTATTAGGCTCCTAATCAGCAATCGTTTTTACAAATGGGAACAACGAACAACGATATTTAAGTAATACAGGGCCAAGGAATTGGCATCCCTATCCCACCAATGCAACGTTTTCGTAGAGTAATTCACTTATCCACCGATGAACCGAATTCATCACGTTCCGAGAATTTCGACACTAGAGCGGCCCGATTCCAATCAGATTTCACGATTTCCAATCAGAATTGAGCAGTTCTGGTTGGGAATGGCCCCACTCTAGTGTCAAAATTCTCGAACTGCTATGAATTCGGTTTTTCGGTGGATAAGTCCATTGGTCACAGGTTTGCGTCATAAGCAGGTGGTCATGGGTTCGATCACAGCCCCGGCACTTTCGTCAGTTGCTCTTTCCCCCTAACACTGACCCTCTTCTGAGCCTATGGCTCAAATGAACCCAGATTTGGACATCGACGATCGGCAACCCATAATAGACCCCCAATCGAACTGGAAACAGGAACAACCAACAGCGACACATCAACATCCTCGTGCTCGTCATTCTATCATGATAGGGTAAAAAGTGAAAGCAGCGCAATGGCAACCAGTTCGATTTAGTACAATTAGAGTAGAATAAATTTAGGCGCTGTGCAAAGTGTAATTAGCAGTGGTCCTGTACAGGGGACTTTTATGGTCTTTTTGTTTTCTTACCCCGCATTAAAACTATACTGCTGCGTTGAAAGATAGGTTGTCAGCTTGAGCCATGCTGCGCCACAGTTATGTTTTTTTTATTCTTCAATCACTTAACATAATTTACAGCTCTATTGTCCACTAGGGCACTTCGTGAGCAATTCCGTATACTTACGAAGCTGTATACTTACACTTTGTTACTTCAGGCCAAACATTTCAATAGGTCCTATCTGCATTTGAGAGGCTCTCTTCGTTTACTTTCTCTTTCAATTATTGCAATGTAATGGTACACTTTTCAACTATTTTTGCAGTACAAATCAAAGGACGATTGTTTTGACCATCGTTAAATGCAAGGAGACAATCAAAATACAAATAAACAGCTGAGATATTAACAATCTTTTCTGCAGATTGGTCCTTTAGACATGTTCGGCCTGACTTACCTTACCGGTCAGGCTAAGGCCGGGGTGGGCTCTGCTGTACATAGTAGCCGCCTCCATTCCACTCGGTCCATGGCTGTTTGTCTTCTCACTTCCCAATCTTGCACCGCGAATTCAATTTCATGCACGAAAGAGGGAGGAAAGGGAATTGCGCGCGAAATAATTAAGCTTTAACACTAAGAAATTAAATATTTACAATTTTGATTTATTAATTTTGGGGAGGGAATTCAATGGAAAAAAAGGAAATGCACTATTCAACCACCGACGAAATTCAACTTCACCTGTCGATACTGTCGTGGAGATTGATCTTTCGGGCCGGGTACCTTTCGGCCAGATGGCGGCGACCGAGTCGGCTTACTCACCGACGCCTTCGTCGACGATCGGGTTGGGGTGCTGGATACCCGCCGGCAAAACTTCTTCTAGCGTTCCTGGTTGAGTCTGTTTGTCCAGTTCGACCACACGGGGCTGGTGGGAAATCGTCCGTTGCACCAGACTTCACATAAGCTTCACTGGCTGGAGCACTTCTTCACCCCCGATAGGAAAATGGAAAAAAAGAAATCTCCGCCGATACTTTCACTACGGCACTAATTAGGATTTCGTTCCTGCGAGGGGAGATTAAATTGCAAGTTTTAAAATAACGGACGAATTGAACTATCGGAATTTCGTTACCGAAAAGAGCGCTAGGTTGAGCCTGCTTAGGCTTATAAGGCATTCCATGACTCCGCAATTCCCAAGCATAGGAGAACATTTCCCGGGAGGGTTTGTCTCCGCAAAGTTGGTACCGCGCGCCATGATGAATATGTACATATAGGATAGGAAATGGTTTAACGTTGAGATACCAGGGGGATAATAGGGTATGGAAAATTCAAATTCAAATTTAATTCATTTATATTTTTATCTAATTCAGCTTATTTATTATATACATTTAATTTTAGTGTGAATGGTATCGTTGGAAAGGATTATGGGAATTTATTTACATATTTACAGGTTTGGTTTATTTATTCTAGTATTTAAGCATAATTATTTACCAATAAAAACAAACAAGAAAACGAAGAAGAAAACAAAAAGAAAAATGCAAAATTGGGATTGGGACCTATCACAGAGGTAACAGTCTCCAGTTCCGCACTCTGCGTAGGGTCCGCAGATCGTCCTCCACTTGGTCGACCCACCTAGCTCGCTGCGCTCCACGTCTTCTTGTACCGGTCGGATGACTCTCGAGAACCATTTTAGTCGGGTTGCTATCCGACATCCTGATGACGTGACCCGCCCACCGTAGCCTCCCGATTTTCGCGGTATGGACGATGGTTGGTTCTCCCAGCAGCTGATGCAGCTCGTGGTTCATTCGCCTTCTCCAAGTCCCGTCTATGCCGAAATATGCAGGGATAAGGAAGGGAGCCTCCTGACGGACAAACGTGAGGTGATCGAAAGGTGGAAGCAGCACTTCGACGAGCACCTGAATGGCGAAGAGAATGTAGGCACGGAGGACCAAGGCAGCGGAGGAAATGACTATGTTGGTGCAGCAGAGGACGGGAACGAACCAACCCCCACGCTGAGGGAAGTTAAGGATGCCATCCACCAGCTCAAAAACAACAAAGCGGCTGGTAAGGACGGTATCGCAGCAGAACTCATCAAGATGGGCCCGGAAAAGTTGGCCACCTGTCTGCACCAGTTAGTAGTCAAGATCTGGGAAACCGAACAGCTACCGGAGGAATGGAAGGAAGGGATAATCTGTCCCATCCACAAGAAAGGCGACAAGTTAATGTGTGAGAACTTTCGAGCGATCACCGTTTTGAATGCCGCCTACAAAGTGCTATCCCAGATCATCTTCCGTCGTCTTTCACCTAAAGTAAATGAGTTCGTGGGAAGTTACCAAGCCGGTTTCATCGACGGTCGGTCGACAACGGACCAGATCTTCACCGTACGGCAAATCCTCCAGAAATGCCGTGAATACCAGGTCCCAACGCATCACCTGTTCATCGACTTCAAAGCGGCATACGACAGTATCGACCGCACAGAGCTATGGAAAATTATGGACGAGAACAGCTTTCCCGGGAAGCTGACTAGACTGATAAGAGCAACGATGGACGGTGTGCAGAACAGCGTAAGGATTTCGAGTGAGCTATCCAGTTCATTTGAATCTCGACGGGGACTACGACAAGGTGATGGACTTTCCTGCCTACTCTTCAACATCGCTCTGGAAGGTGTTATGCGACGAGCCGGGCTCAACAGCCGGGGTACGATCTTCACGAAATCCAGCCAATTTGTCTGTTTTGCGGATGACATGGATATTATTGCCAGAACATTTGGAACGGTGGCAGAACAGTACACCCGCCTGAAACGTGAAGCAGCAAAGGTCGGACTGGTGGTGAATGCGGCTAAGACAAAGTACATGCTGGTAGGTGGGACTGAGCGAGACAGGACAAGCCTTGGCAGCAATGTTACGATAGACGGGGATACTTTCGAGGTGGTAGAAGAATTCGTCTACCTCGGTTCCTTGCTAACGGCTGACAATAACGTGAGCCGTGAAATACGAAGGCGCATCATCAGTGGAAGTCGTGCCTACTATGGGCTCCAGAAGAAACTGCGGTCAAAAAAGATTCACCCCCGCACCAAATGTACCATGTACAAGACGTTAATAAGACCGGTGGTTCTCTACGGACACGAGACATGGACGATGCTCGAGGAGGACCTGCAAGCACTCGGAGTTTTCGAGCGACGGGTGCTAAGGACGATCTTCGGCGGTGTGCAGGAGAACGGTGTGTGGCGGAGAAGGATGAACCACGAGCTCGCTGCACTTTACGGCGAACACAGTATCCAGAAAGTAGCCAAAGCTGGAAGGATACGGTGGGCAGGGCATGTTGCAAGAATGCCGGACAACAACCCTGCAAAGTCGGTGTTTGCTAACCATTCGGTTGGTACAAGAAGGCGTGGAGCGCAGAGAGCACGATGGGCGGACCAGGTGGAGCGTGATCTGGCGAGTGTTGGGCGTGACCGAGGATGGAGAGCTGCAGCTGCAAATCGAGTATTATGGCGGCAAATTGTTGATTCAGTATTATCATGAATTTGATGTGAACTAAATAAATGAAAATGAAGTCCCGTCTTCCATCTGCACTCCGCCGTGGATGGTACGCAACACCTTCCGTTCGAAAACTCCAAGGGCGCGTTGGTCCTCTGCACGTAGGGCCCATGTTTCGTGCCAATAGAGAACGACCGGTCTAATCAGCATTTTGTAGATAGATCATAATTAAATAATTTTAATTGGCTTTTTTCGGTGATATTATTACTACTCTAATTAAGAAGGAGTAAGGAAAGTAATGAAAGAATATGGTGGATAGATACGCAAGCGAGCGATAAGAGAAATTGAACAGAAATTGAAATTAACAGAGGGCCATTGTTGAGCAACACAATCACAACGACGATCTTCTTGCCATGCATTCTCGAGTTGAACGGCTAGGTAATAGTAGTTAGATGAATACTACTATCCCTGGACAGGCAAAAAGATCGTGGTTGTGATCTGTTAAATGTTGTTGGGCGGTATTTTCGGTTCTATCGATCGGTGGTTTTATTGGATTTTTTCGCGTTTTCATCTCGCATGCTCCTATTGCACCCTAATGATCTTTAATGCGAACCGAAGTTTTATTAGTTTTTTGCCAATTGGATTCTATATTTACTAGGTTTAATCACCGCATGACCAAAGTCCAAATTAAGTCGTAGCACTCGCGCTCAGACTGGGTACCAACTCTAGTACTGCATTTGGTCCCCGGTACCCAAGTTTGACATTTGAATGAATACCTCATTTTTATTGAACTTGTTCTTTAGTAACCTATGACAACCAACGTGGATATCAACACTAAATGCAACATGCCAAACTCTGGCGTTGTCTCAACTCTTTAGACTCTCATGCTATAATCAGAACTCTCTGGTGCTGTTCGAGGGAGTCCCTCGAAGGGACGACTAGTTTGAGCTTCAGAGGATCAGCTCTCGAGGCCCTGCGCCCAATACGATTTTCTTCCACGAATCAGTAATTCAAAGTGCGGGATTACTTTTTCTCATTAATTTATTAACAAACATACCTAAGGTGTGTTCGTGTATTTTTTTTTCTAATTTTTATTAATATACATTGTACATTTTAACTTTTTAAGCTAATTCTACACTATTGTGAAGAGTGTTTGGCCGGCCGGCAACGCTTGGATCAAGCAAGAACGGGGCCCCGTCTGGACGATGGGGACTATAGGAATGGCGACGTTGGTGATCGGAGCGGTGGCATCGTCAGGCTGGTAAACGGGGCAACGGGGTGGTAGGTCGGTGGGGCATATCTCATTGGGTTCGCAGCGTGTGATATGGTACACTTGTTACACTTTTTGGCCTGGGGTTCGAATTGGACGATGGACTGAGGACGCTCTCATAATTGATGACGACGAGGACTAGTTACCAAAGTTGCACAACGAGGGCTGATGAAGGATGCTTCCAATTTTTTAACAATTCCGTTTCCTAAAATAAAATAGGTAAATGTTTAATTGATTGCAGAACACTCAAAACGTTACCCACCGGAGTCTGATTTTTTCTTGTTTATATTTGTTCAAATAGTAGTTACTCATAGCAACATTAGCGGAGTACTAGATTTTCGATTCGCAGAAGAGCGCAAGGTAACATTATACGCAGGTATTATATTTTTTTGGTCTAGTACTTCATGAGCCCCGAAATTTCACACCAATGTATGGGAGTTGAACGACTTTATTTGGACTTTGGCATGACTTTATCATAATTAATTTTAATTGGCTTCTTTATTAATATCACCGGAAAAAGCCAATTAATAGTTATTTATGTTTGCAACGAGTTCCACACAAAATTTTATGCAATGATTTTTTTCATTATACAACTTATTTGAGTTGCATAATATTCATAATGCAACCCAAATGAGTTGCATTATGAACATTATGCAACTATTTTTTATTATGCAACTCATTTAAGTTGCATTATGAACCAATTCGGAAAAAATGGCTATTATCATACCAAAATGAATTATATAAAACATAAATTATGATACTGAATTGCATAAAATTAATTATGCTAAAGTCATACGGTGATTGAACCTAGTAAATTTGTAGATAGAGTTAACTTCGTGTTACGGCGAACTTCATTCGATCGTAAAGTTTCGCGGAGTCCAAAGTAAGAACGATTTCCTGCCACAATGCGCCTCTGAATTTCTCTGCTGGTGTCGTTGTCGGCGGTCACCGGTGAGCCCAAGTACACGAATTCTTCAACCGCCTCGATTTCATCATCGTCGATATAAATTCAGGGTGGCGGGCGCGGAGATTCCTCCCTGGAGCCCTTTGCCATCATGTACTTTGTCTTCGACACATTAACCCTAAAAGGGATACCTTCATGGCCTCAGTTTCGTCACCTCGCTGAGTGTGTTCCATCAAAGACGAGCTCTGAAATGCGCCTGGGGTCCAATGGACCCCAGGTATCCCTTTTAGGGTTAATGACTAATCCGATTCGCCTGCCTTCACTCTTTAGTCGGATGTACGTTTCCGCCATCGTCTTAAATTTACGAACTATAACATCAATATCATCAGCGAAACCAAGCAGCTGAACGGACTTCGTGGAAATCGTCCCACTCGTGTTTATCCCCGCTCTCCTTTATATTACACCTTCTAATGTAATGTTAAACAGCAAGCACGAAAGACCATCTCATTGTCGTAACCCTCTGCGAGATTCAAAGGGACTCGAGAGTGTCCCTGATACTCGGACTACGCACATCACTAGATCCATCGTCGCCTTGATCAATCGTATCAGTTTACCCGGGAATCCGTATTCGTGCATAATCTGCCAATGGTAGACTGCCATATTTGTTCTCGATCGATTGTATCATACGCCGATTTGAAATCGATGAACAAGTGATGTGTGGGCAAGTTGTATTCGCGGCCTTTCTGCAACACCTGGCGGATGGTGAACATCTGGTCCGTTGTAGCGCGGTTGTAACCAACCGCATTCACTAAGCATTTGTGTCAAAATAAATAAATAATTGAATCATATTCAATATTCGTGATCTGTGTTATTTCTTCATATTCGTATCTAAAACATTAGATAAAATATACCCACCCTGACATCTTTATCTTCCCATTGATTTTTGTTCCTATCAACCTCATTGAGTTCCTCAATCCGGATTAAAATATTATTAAACTCTGGCTTTCATGTTACCTACCTACCTACCAACTTTTCAGCAGTTCAACCTATTGAATTGGCAGAGCCAGTAAAACACGTCTGGTTTCGGTTAGTGTTACAGTGGAAGTAAAGAAAATTTTATTCAAAGTTAGTCTAGCCTACTACGATATGTTTAATCTATGTTGCTATGCTAGATTGTCGGTTGCCATCCAACACCCCTGCTCAACCGTGCAATCCTAGTTTGGATCTCAGCATCTCGAAAGGTCCACGAGGCAGTCCCTTGGTGAACAAGTCCGCTAGCTGTTCAGTTGTTGAAATGTACTTGATTTTGAACGTACCATCTTGCAGCTTCTCACGAATGAAATTATAGCGGATGTCCACGTGTTTCATCCTTTTGTGGTCTCGCGGCTCCTGTGCAATGCAGATACACGACTGGTTATCTTCATACAGAACTACAGGGTGTTCTAGTGTGATTCCGAGCTCCAGTATGAGGTTCCTTAGCCAGATTGCTTCACATACCGCCTGACTGAGGGAAACGTACTCCGCTTCGGTAGATGATAGTGCAACGGTGCTCTGCTTGCGGGTCATCCAGGAAAAAGTACCGCCGAATACTTGAAAGACGTTACCTGATACTGAACGGCGGTCGGCAGGATCGTTGCCCCAGTCAGCGTCAGCGTATCCTACTAGTGGTTCCGTTTCTTGGTTCCTCCGAAAAATCAAACCATGGTGAATGGTTCCTTTCAAGTATCGGAGAATGCGCTTCAGATGACTCCAGTGATTTCTTGATGGAGCAGATTGGTATCTGCTGAAGAAGTTCACGGCCGCGCTAATATCCGGTCTTGATGCCAGAGCCAGATACGTTAAGCAGCCAATCAGCTCTCGATAAGGTTCGGTGGTCACGGTTTGATTTTCTCCTCGTTCCAGCTTGAGGTTTGGTTCCAGCGGTGTCGTTGCAGGTTTGCAGTCCGCCATGCCGAAACGCTCCAGCAGGTCCATGACGTATTTCGGTTGACTGATCTTCATCATTCCCTTCGCTTGATCGCGATCGATTTTCAGTCCCAGAAAATTCTTCAAATTTCCGACATCTGTCATTTCGAATCTTGCTGACAACTTTTTCTTCATTCCAGAAATTATATCCAGGCGGTTGGACACCAGGATTATGTCATCGACGTACAAAAGGAGGTAGACGACATTCTTCCCATCGCTCCTCCAGTAGAGACAGCTATCCAGATTGGAACGTTGGAAGCCAAGCTGAAGCACGAAGTTGTGGAATTCCGAGTTCCAGCTCCGTGGGGCCTGCTTCAATCCGTAGAGCGACTTCTTCAGGCGGCAGACAAGGCCGGGATCACCTCGTTCGAAGCCTTCGGGTTGTCGCATATAAATTTCCTCCTTGAGCAGTCCATTCAGGAACGCTGTCTTGACGTCCATTTGGTGCATGTGATATCCCATCTGGTTCGCGACCGCCAGCAGCACACGCACCGTGGTCCCCTTCGCTACAGGTGCATAAGTTTCGTCGTAGTCGTAGCCCTTCCGCTGGGAATAGCCCTTGGCGACCAGGCGGGCTTTGTACCGGTCGATGTTACCGGTTTCATCTCTCTTGACCTTGAAAACCCACTTGCAGTCGACGATGTTCTTGCCTGGTGGTTTCGGAACGAGCTCCCATGTTTCGTTTTTCCGCAACGATTCCAGCTCGCTTGCGATGGCCAGCTTCCAGTGCTTCCAGTCGTCTCGCTGTCGTAGCCCATCGATTGTCCCTGGCAAGTTCTCCACGAATGATTCAGCGTTCAACGCAAACGCTAGCGTCGAATGGTCATGGTCGTCGGGTTTTCCTGTAGAACATTCAGCAGCGGTAGAAACTTGTAAGCCGGTGATAAAATCAAGCAACTTACCGGGAAGTTTGCGCTCCCGTCCGCTTCGCCTCGTGATCACTTCTGCTGGGCAGTTGACACGTTCTGGTTGCGAAGGGAGCGCGGGTTCAGCATCGTCGTCCTCGTCAGATGTCAGATAATCTTCCCGCACATCCGGTACTGCTTCGTCATGCTGAACGTCATCCGCTACCGGAGTGGATTCCGGCCTGGGCTCAGGTTGCTCATCCGGATCACTTGCTTCTCCGTTTCTGTACAGCACCTTCTTTGGAACAATCGGTACCGCAGGACCAACTCGCTGCTCGTCGAACACAACGTCTCTCGCAATCGAAATTTTCCGCTTACGTGGATCCCAGACTCGGTACCCGTTTGCCGTATATCCAACCATGATATTTTTCTCCGATTTGGAATCTAACTTACCACGTTTTTCCTTCGGAACCCAAGTGTACGCCACGGATCCGAAGACTCGCATCTTGTCGATGTTGGGTTTTCGTCCATACCACATCTCATACGGCGTTTTGTTCTCTTTCAGCGCTGATGTTGGGCTCCTGTTGCACACATACGCAGCGGTGCACACCGCCTCACCCCACATGGACTTGTCCAAGCCAGCTTCTTGTACCATTGACCGCGATTTCTCCAGTAGAGTCCGGTTCATCCTCTCCGACACCCCATTTTGCTGTGGGCTGTACGGGACGGTTGCTTCCACGCTGATGCCTTGTGTACGACAAAACTTACGGAAGGAATTTCCGGTGTACTCCCCGCCGTTGTCGCACCTCAGTCGAGCCACTCGAGTACCGAAGAACGCCGTCACTAAAGCACAGTACTCCTCAAACTTCGATTGCACTTCATCCTTGGACTCCAGAAGATAGACGACCGTAAAGTGACTATAGTCGTCAATGAACGTGACGAAAAACCGCTTGTTGTCCCACGTCCTCGGCGTGAACGGACCGCATACGTCCGAATGGATGATTTCCAATGGCCGAGACGCACGTCGCCCTCCAATGTCGTCGAACGGTTGTCTTGATTGCTTCCCTTGGAGACACACTTCACAGATGCATCGTTCAGGCCAATCCAAGATCTTCGCCGTTGTTTCCACCATTCCACGCTTCCACAGAGTCTTCATATTCGCCGGTCCTAGGTGGCCGAATCGCCGGTGCCACAAATCGTATACGTTCTCCTTCGTTGCCAATGCTCCTCCGGATGCTTCGTCGACACCACCAGATGCCGTTTCTCGGAGCTCGATGTCCAACTTGTACAGTTGACCGGATCTTCTTCCGGTGGCCACAACCGTACCCTTCTTCAAAATCGCTACTGTTCCGTTCGAGATTCTTACCGTCATTCCGTTATCTTCCAGCCGCCGTACCGAAAACAAGTTGCATTCCAACTGTGGGACGTAGAGTACATCCTTCACCTGGGCCGGTACCTTCCTTCCATCGATCAGCATGTTGACCTTCACGGTTCCAGCATATTCGGCCAAAAGTGCTTGGCCAGATTTCGCTACCGCAATACGCACCTTGTTGGCCAACGGATGCAGTTCTTCAAAGAATTCCTTGCTTCCTACCATATGATCCGTCGCACCTGAGTCGAGGATCCAGTCGATGTTTTGCTTCGATACCATGGCAACGGATTTTGTTGTTGATCCCGTAGCAACGAACGTCATCTCCTCGGCAACGTTGGCTCCAAACTTCTGTCGTCGCTGAAATTTTCCACCAGACTTGCGCGGGCGGGTCGGGGCCGGGTCTTCAGCCGAACGATCGGGACATTCAGCGCGCTTGTGTCCAAACTTTCCACAGCCGAAACACTTGATTCCCGATTTCTTACCGGAAAACGCCGAGCCTCCAGAGTTGTCCACGTCGGTCGCAGGACTTGAATGAACTCGCTTCACCTGCTCGTCCAGAAGCCGTTTTTTCACGTATTCCATCGTCAGCTGCTGCGGCTGAATAGTTTCCAGGGCCGTAATGAGTGCTTCGTAGGACTTGGGAAGCGCCAGAAGCAGCTGGCACACCACGTCCTCTTCCTGCATGTTCACTTCCGCCGCTCGGAGCTCCCGGAGAATCTTTTCAAAGCGAAGCAGAAACGCCTTCACGTCGCCACCTTCAGCCAGTCTCAGCTCTTGGAATTGTTTCTTGAGAATCAACTTGCCAGCAATTCCAATCCGCTCGAAAGTGTTCCGCAGAGCATCCCAAACGTCCTTGGCCGTCTTCTTGTCCTTGACATACTCCAGCTGGTCTTCCGAGATCCGGTGAATGAGAAGATTCTTGCACTTTCTGTCCAGGGCCCATCGGTCTTCGAGTAGCTTCTTCTTCCGTGCACGTTGTTCCGCGGTATCCGTGACGAGATCCCTCGCGTACTCTTCTTCATCGATGGCCTTCGTCAAGCAGTCGAGCATGTTTCGGTCTTCCATCAGGACTTCGATCCGGAACTTCCAATTCCCGAAATTGCTTCCGTCGAACAGCCAGAGCTTCTCTTCCGACATCTTGATGACTTCTTGAGGACTTCTTGAAAAAGCAAAAATCAACTACTTCCGTACTGGGCCGATAACCTATTGAATTGGCAGAGCCAGTAAAACACGTCTGGTTTCGGTTAGTGTTACAGTGGAAGTAAAGAAAATTTTATTCAAAGTTAGTCTAGCCTACTACGATATGTTTAATCTATGTTGCTATGCTAGATTGTCGGTTGCCATCCAACACAACCCAGCTGCTTGAAGACACCCCACAGCGCGTGATGGTCGTCTATATCTGTTCCAGAGTGAAATTAATTCATCCGCATCCCGATTGTTGTGCTATTACCACTACTGTGGCAAATCTCCGTCCGTCGTCGACCGTTCCCCTCTAAATGTCCTTCCTGTCCTAATGGTTACGACGATACCGGGGCGTGCGTTGCGTATATAGTGCGAAGGATCGCTGCAATCAAGTTTGGTTGTTGAAAGGACAACGCAAAAAGGCAAGACGAAACGAAAAATATTTTCATCTCAGTCAAGCGTTTAATTGAAGTGTAATTTAAATAACAATTAAATTTGGTAGAAGTAAATCCTCGGGATTGGTGTGTCTCACCCACAACTGCGCTGCTGTGCAATATTTGTTGTTTCGTCTGATGAAGTTTGGAAAGGGAATAAATAGAAGTTATTTGTTCAAATCGTCAAATGATTTTGCTCGTGTTGAAATCATCGCAGTTTTGGTTTATTCCAGAACAATAATTATATATTTTCTACACAAAATATTGCAGTATTTCAAACCGTTGGTTGGGCGAGCAGTCACCGTGGAGAATAAGACCTGCCAGTACTTATGATGGGTAGTGTACATATAGCAATCCAATGCTCATTCATAATAGATCGTATATTTTCAATATATATTAAGGTTGAAGGATTCGTCATTGACATAATCGTCATCATTGAAAATTCGAAAGCAGTTTTTTCGTTCAAAACTGAATTTACAGCAATAAAAAGGTATTCACTGCATTGCGGGTGGTGAATGAAGTACAGTGAACACATTTTCACTGCGGAAATTTTAGTTTTGAACGAGAAAACTGCTTTCGTATTTTCAATGATGACGATTATGTCAATGACGAATACTTCAACCTTAAATAAACTGTTTTATATTTACTATTAGACACGTTAAACTTGCGTCTCTTGATCGGCCAGGTACCAGCATCCGTCGTCACCGACGATCTGCTTCATTGGTCCTTGGCATTCGTTCGAGACCCTACTGGAAGGAATTTGAACTATCTGAACCGGTGCGCTTCTGATCAATCTTTCCTCAACGGTTGTCTTGGTATGGCTTCCTCCTGTGTTACGTTTTCTTACGGTAAAGATGTCCTTCGTTTTACCCACTGGGATAAGAGGACTTGGTTGGGGTACGGGATGGAAGCAGGCATCAAATGTGGCATGATCTCCGCACGCTAGGCAATTGCTTGGCCTGATGTTGTTCGCCACGATTCCAGCAGACTGAGAGGGGTGCCTGGATTTTGAATGAAGGCGGTGTTCCAACGTTTTCAAATGTTGAGCTAATTTCATGGTCAACTTTCTAGTGGCCTCAACATCATCCATTCCCGCCTTCTTCTGAATCAAGTTGTTCAAGTCGTACAGATGCCCGCGAAGTATGGTTTGCTGATTGTAGTCTGCCTCGTGCAGCAAAGCGATACTTCTGGCCACCTCCGCTTCAATGAGATTGAAGCATTCGAATGGAACGTATCTTTCCAAATCCGTTATGAGGGCTCGGAGATCTAGTTCCCTCTTAACGTCGACTTTGTCCGCCTTGGTTAGCGAAAAGTGATTGATTTGCTCCGTTACGGTTTGAACAGCTTGGAAGAACTTTTCACGCTCTTTTTCTATGCAGCGGATATTGCATTTGATGCTTCGGATTTCCACTCCCAAGTTATCCACAGTACGGTAAATGTCTTCGAAGTTCGATTCATACTGTCCAACTACCAAGCTTAGGCAGTTGAAATCCGCGGTCAGTTTCGCTAGTAGTTTCTGCTGCTCACACAGGCGGGATTCCAGTTGATCGATATTGTCGAGAATTTTTGAAAGCATCTCCAACGTTTCCGCTCGTTGAGATTTCACTGCGTCCAGATTTCTTTCGAGAGCCGCCAAACGAGCAGCATGAGCTTCCAGTTGGGCTATAATCTCTGCGTATTGATCTTGAAGTTGAGAAATTTTCGAGCTTGCAGATTCTCCTGAAGAATTGGAATTGTCAGTTTCGGTTGAACTAGAGGACCCATTTCCAGTGTCTAAAGTGATGGACTTGATTTCCGATGATGGAGTGCCATTTGTAGAACCGGGTACACCATCCGAGACTTCATCATCTTTGTCTTGGCCGCCACCATTGGAAACTTCTCGATCGTCACCGTCTGACGTATGTGGTAGATATGGCGGTAGATCGCTACTCTCGCCAGTCACTATCAGATCTCCAATATTCAATCCAACTATCAGCGATCGAATCAGTGTGTACAGATGCTTCAGATTGACTGTTCCCACATCGGGCTTTTCGAAAGTTACATCTAGTAGATCGATTAATTTCATGGGTTCGGGAGCATCCATTTTGATCTGGCTGATATCTGGCGGTGGTATTCTAGACATTGATAAGATCAAATAAACCGGATTGCTATGATGCAAAATACCTACAATCTACACTTCACGCGGCTTACCGTGGCTCAAAAATCGTTTTTGCTCCACATCGCTTATTCGATTCATAACCAGATGCTATGGCTTCTCTCAAAAATTGAGCTGAATTGGTTGATTGAGAGTGCACAAGCCCTTCAAATTTTGTATGGGAATTACTATGTAAAAAGCACGTTTTTCATGCAATTGACCGTAGGATTTTTCCAAGTTCCCTAGAGTGTTAGTTGACCCTTGGTACTAAACCCTTGGTAAAAAACTACGGTAAAATCAAAAATATTGGAGGTAAATTCAAATAAATTGTCAATTTGTTCAAGCCACAAAAATAAAACTGTTTGGAGCAAATCGAACATCCCATTTGAAACAAATGCTATCCATGTTTGAAACAAAAATGCATCTTCTGACAGATTATGTTAGAAATGAATGTACATATTTTTGTTTTTTCATGGCAGGTCGGCCCTACGGAAATATTTGTTTTCCCATTAAACTTATAAAGTCATTTCCTTCGCTGAATAAACCCACCTCCCGTGTTGTACTTTCAATGTCAACATCATACATCTATTAGATAACACCCGCTCTCGAAAACAACGGGATTTCGTGGGGACTTTCGGTGAACCTTGCCTTTTTTGCAGGAGGAAATCTTGTTTGATGTTGCAGCTGGAACTTGTAAGTTTTGTTTATGTTCTCCAAGGTGGGGGCTCCTCAATGGATATTGTCGAAATAAATGTGTAATTGAGTTAGTTTTAAAAATTAAAATTTTAGTTTTAAACATTTATCAGTTTACCGAGTAAACATGAATATTTTTGTTTCAAACGAACGAAATTTGTCTCCGTGTATAGGTTACTCTATCAGCTATAACTTTGGCGAAGACCACATTCAAATCGAACGCCTCAATAATTAGTTATCGATTTTTATCCAGCTGCAGAAACTTTAACAGTGATCGTTTAGCTGACCGGCAGGCAACATTGCTGCACATGGAGCCAAAGATAGCACACATAAATCATGGCTACTATGTTTCAAGGCAAATTGCAGTGATGCCCATCGAAAAGTGTAATCATCATGATCACGGATTTTCATTCTGGATAAAAATCAATAACTAATTAATGAGGCGTCCGATTTGAATGTGGTCTTCGGCAAAGTAGTAGCTGATAGCGTAGCCTAGACGTACCAAATTTCAACTAACACTCTAGGGCACTTGGGAAAATGCTACGGTCAATTGAATGAAAAACGTGCTTTTTCCATAGTAATTCCCATACAAACATTGAAGGGCTTGTGCACTCTCAATTTTCAACCAATCCCCTTAAATTTTGGGAGAAGGCATAGAATCTGGGTATGAATCGAATAAGCGGTGTGGAGCAAAAACGATTTTTTGAACCACGCTAGACTGCACCTGTTTGCACTACAACTGCAACCCTGTTCGCACACAGATCCTATATTAGCATTATTTTACTGGCTTCATCTGAGAGTGAACGACTGTTGACTCAATTATGTTTTGGCCTATCAGCTCAAGCTGTGCTGTGTTGAAGACCAGCGTCTATGGTCATGGTCAACCTTCCCTTCTGGATAGGCCGTCTGCACCATCGTTGGGCCTCAACAGCAAGGGCGTAGCCAGCTTTTCAGTCAGGGGGGGGGGGGGGCAATCAGCCTTAGCAAATTTATACCTGTTAGCTTTTATAACTAAACGCAACACGATGAAATTGAATATAATCACATGAAGAGTTAAGCAGTCACGCTATTGTATTTTATACAATACGTTGATAAAAGCTTGCCTTTTCTACACAAATCAACGTGATGCTGGTAGCGGTGGCCAATTTCTGAAGGATTTAGCATTTTTATTAACTCGTGCATAATTTCTTCTGGAGCTCAGATTTTTTTTTGCTAAAATCTACTAAACATTCGTACGAAATTATATCTGAATTCTTTGGGAATTTGAGAACTCTTATGAGGACTAACCCAGAATTTTCTTCATGATTTCCTTCAACATTTTTTTTCCCAGTAGAACGTAATAGAAACCCGCCCGAAATGTCGTCGCTTATGATAAGAATTCCTAATGGAATCTCTGGATAAACTTCGGAAGAAACTGCTGGAGAGATTCTTGAAAAAATCCCTGGATAATGTCTTGGTTTCTGTTTGCATCCTTTTTAAATTAGCTTCTAATACCTTTCGCTGGAAGAATTTCTCCGGAAATTCTTGAAACAATTAAAAAAAAATCATCAGGTAATCCTGGAGAAATTCTTGGGAACATCCGTGGAAAACATTATTGCAGAATTTCTGAAATTTTTTAAGGAACTTCTGAATTAATTTTGAAGAGAACCTGGGAGGAATTTCTGAAGAAATCAATAAGGAAATTCCTAGAGCAATCCCTGGAAGACTTCTTGGATGAATTCCTGGAGAAATACCTCGAAGAATTCCTACAGGAATGCCCTGTAAATCCTTGGAGAAGATCGCGGAGTAATTCCTGAAGGAATCCTTGGAGAAATTTTTGGAAGTATGCCTGGATGAAATCTCGAAGAATTCCTACAGGAATGCCCTGTAAATCCTTGGAGAAGATCGCGGAGTAATTCCTGAAGGAATCCTTGGAGAAATTTTTGGAAGTATGCCTGGATGAAATCTGGGACGAATCCCTAGAAAAAAAAAATCTGAAGCAATATCTTGAGAAATTCCTAGAAGAAGTCTTAAAAAAATTTCCTTGGAGGAATTCTTGGAGAAATCTCTATGGGAATACCTGGAAGAATCCCTGAAGCAATTTCTGGAAAAATCTCTAGAGAGAAGCCTGGAGGAACATCTGGACAAATTCTTGCCGTAATTCCTGGAGGAATTCTTGGATGAAATCCAGCATGAATTCCTGAATGATTGCTTGGAGTGATCCCTGGAGGAATTCCTGCAGAAATTACTGAAAAATTATCTTGAGAAATTCCTAGAAGAAGTCTTAAAAAAAATCCTTGGAGGAATTCTTAGAGAAATCCCTATGGGAATTCCTGGAAGAATCTCTGAAGCAATTCCTGGAGAAATCTCTAGAGAGAATCCTGGAGGAACGTCCGGACAAATTCTTTACGTAAATTCTTGAGGAATTCTGGGATGAAACATAGCAGGAATTCCTGGATGAATGCTTGGAGTGATCCCTGGAGGAATTCCTGGAGAAATTACTGAAAAAATCTTTTGAGAAATTCCGGGAGGATTTCCTGGAGGAATCCCTGGAGAAATTCGTGGAGAAACCTCTGAAGCAATTCTTGGAGGAATCCCTGAAGGAATTCCTGCAGGAATTGCTGACCTTATTTCTGAAGGATGTCCAGGAGCAATTCCTGGATCAATTCGTGGAGGAATTCCTGACAAAACTCCTGCATAAAGTCCGGGAGGTATGCCTGGAGGAATTCCTAGAGGTATTCCTATGGGAATTGCTGGAGGAATCCATGAAGAAACTCCAGGAGGAATTTTAAGAGTATTTCTTGAAAGAATTACTGGGTGAATTTCTGGAGGAATCTCTAGAAGAATTCTGAGAGATTTCTAGTTTTATTTCTGTTATTATTCTATTTCTGAAAAAAATATCTTGAGAAATTCCAGGAGGAACTTCTTGAGGAATTTCTGTAGCAATTCCTGGAGAAAT
Organism: Aedes albopictus; assembly: GCF_035046485.1. Taxonomy (NCBI): domain Eukaryota; kingdom Metazoa; phylum Arthropoda; class Insecta; order Diptera; family Culicidae; genus Aedes; species Aedes albopictus. Next base: position 74,672,011 of record NC_085137.1, on the reverse strand, counting down.
CCTCGAAGGAATTCTTGAAGGAATCCCTGGGGCAATCCTTAGGAAAAATTGTAGAGAATTCTTTGGAGGTATCCTTGAAATAATTTCTGGGGAAATCTCTGGAGGAATTCCTGGATGAATCTTTGGAGAAAACCTCTGGGAAGACTCTCTCGTTCATAAATTTCTAAATGGCAGATTTGAACATTTCAGGAAATATTCCAAATATTGCAGAGGCAATAGCTACTTTTAAGGCCAGGTTTGAAACTCCGCCTAACTTGGGATCTTACCCTAAAATATTTCGTATTCTGCGCAAGTTAAACATCGGTGATCTTTAGTTCACCAGTTCGCCGGTGGTCTCCCAATCCTAGGGTGGAATTCTGGCATCGAATGCCCACGATACTTCAATACCTCGTCGACATCTTACTTCAGTCTTCTACTTACGGAATAGAAATATACAAGAACTCTAATGGCGCTGTAGTCACTTTTTCTATTTAATTATTTTAACAATTTTAATTGCACTAATTGATTATTTATAACTCTCCATCTTGTAGAGTATCTTTTTTTTGGTAAACAAAATTTATTTGACACTTCTAGTACCGCTACTGACACTGTAGGACGTGGCATATAGTATGATGTAAAAGCTTTTTCGAATAATTTTTCTGATATAAATTTAAAAAATATCATACAATGAGAAAAATAGGGAAAAAGTTACTCAATTCAAAGAGAAAAATATGATTTAAATTGATATCATAATGTTTTGTTCCCACATGGACTACTAATTGGCTAATTCGTAGAATAATAAAATATAAGCAAATTTTCGTTTAGTATGTACACAAAATGTTAACTTTCGAGAAGATTCCTTCAATTAATTCTTGTGGATTCTTTGGAGATTTTTCAGGAGGTTCCCCATCAATTTCTTAGAACATTCTGTCGGTTTATCGTTAGGGAATTTTCTCAGCAATTTATTTGGAAATTGTTTCGGCATTTTGTTCAGTTATTTCTTTGTGAATTTCTTTGGTAATTCCATTGCAATTTGTTGGGCAATTTATTTTGGAATTTCTCAGGCTATTGTTTCGGGATAATTCCTTTGAACATTCATTCAGAAATGAATGAACTTTTCCAGCGTTTTTTTGAGGTTTTTTTTTTAGTAATTCCTTTGGAAATTTCTCTATTAATTCTATCTGCAATTATTTCAAAAATTGCTTTGTGGAATCTTTCGGAAATTTGGAAATTTGAATAATTTTAATGTAATTTATGGACTTTCTGTTATTAATGAGAAAATATTTTTTTCGCAATTTCTCATCGTAATAAGCTATTTTACCTCACGCAAATCTGCCAGGAAAAGGCCTACTTTCCTACTCCAAATTTGCAGTGCTGTAATGGTTCATTACAGCACTGATTTGCGTTGCGTAATGACCATTACAGCACTGTTTTCAGTTTTGATCAACTTATTGATGCTTTCTGGACGCAGTTTTGAAAAATTGTGACAACTGCACAGTATAACCTGTTATGGTCAGACTTTCTTGAACATGGCTATGAACATTAAGCGGTAATTTATAAAATTGCAAAAAAACGTTGTACGCAACTCGGTGCAGAACTCGATTTTTACAGCACTCGTCGTAATTATCCAACTCGGCAAACCTCGTTGGATAAATGTACGACTCATGCTGTAAAAATCTGTATTCTGCACCTTGTTGCGTAAACTACTATTGCCTTACATCAACTTATGATTACATGCTAGGCATTGTAAGTTCTTTTATTTGAGTTGTTTTTTTTTATTTTTATTTTTTTTTTAACAAATTGTGAACACAACAGTTATAACTACTTGAAATTCACTGGTCAACAGTGGATAACGCACTTGTGGATCAAAATCTAAGAGAATATAGAATAAGGACCACTTGTTCTATTTCCGATGGATTTTGACCCGCTGATTCCTAGTCTGACTTCGGAATTGCTGTAACACGTACAGTTTTTGAGAAAAATAGGGTTCTAATCACAAAATTTCATATTTTCATAGAAAATAAAATATTGTCTTTTTAATTTTATTATTTTTATCTGCTCATCATAAGCAATATTTATATATCATAGATTTTGATCCACTCATCTGACCTAAGAATTTGTGTAACACATATTTTTTTTTTTTTGAGAAAAATGTTTTTTTTTTCAAAATTTATTACATACATATTGAATTAATCATATTTTGCTAAGAGTTACATACTGCATCTTTTGCACTGAGAAAAAAAAACACTAGAATATGATCATTTCATTGCATTATGATTCTTAATGTAACAGAATTGAGTTGCATGATGAATCATGATGCAACTGTTTGATATAGTGTGGAAAAGTAGGCCGTTTTGGTACTGTAACGGCCAGTATAAAGAGGAAATTATAGTGCCGAATTGCAAAAGCAAAAAATAAATGTAATAGTATGGAAAATTGTAAACCATTTTTCTCAAAAACTGTTATAGACATTCTTAGGTCAGACCGAATCAGTGGATAAAAATCTATTAAACATAAATGTTGGTTATGATGAGCAGATACAAAAATTAAAATTAAAAAGAAAATATTTTATTTTCTATGACAACATGAAATTTTGTGAATAAAACCCTACTTTCTCAAAAACTGTACGTGTTACAGAAACTCTTGGGTCAGATTGCGAATCAGTGGATCAAAATCTATTGAATATGTATATTGGTTATGAGATAAACAAATGAACAAATGAAAATTAAAAAGGCAATATTTTATTAGGGAAGTGGAACCATCTCGGCTGGGGTCCTATTTTGGGCACTTTTCTGCTATAACTCAGCCAATTCTGATCCAATTAACACAATTTTTGAACATGATTAGATACGTATAGTATCTCGCCGTGTACATAATTTCGAGTCAATTTGTTTGGAATTGACTGAGTTATAGCGAAGAGTGCCCAAAATACCGGCCGCTGCCCAAGTGGTTCGCTACCCTATCTATGAATATATGAAATTTTGTGAAAAACCCCATTTTCTCTAAAACTGTACGTGTTACAAAAATTTTAGGTCAGATTCTGAATCAGTGGATGTAAATCTTTTAAATATAAATGTTTGTTACGATGAGCAGGTACAAAAATTAAAATTGAAAACAAAATATTTTTTTTATGAACAAATTAAATTTTGTGAATAAAACCCTACTATTCTCAAAAACTTTACCTATTACAGAAATTCTTAGGTCAGATTCTGAATCAGTGGATCAAAATGTATCCAATTTAAATAATTGTTAGGATCAGCAGGTGAAAAATATAAAATTATAAAGACAACATTTTATTATATGCAATTTTGTGAATGAAATCCCATTTTTCTCAGAAAACTGTACGTGTTACAGGAATTCTGAAGTCAGATTCGGAATCAGCGGGTTCATAGAAATGACAAATTTTCTAGAACTAGCTACTTATCAAAGCAAAACTTTTTCTTCACTATTTGGATGTTGAACGTTACATACCTAGTGTAGTTTGAAATATTAAAAAATGCGACAGATATAAACTTTTCACCTTCTAAGTTTATTTGTTTATTTATTTTTTCTTCGTTGGTGACCAAGGTGGTGACTTTTGTTATGCAATGTACACAAAATCTTGTTTGCACTCAGACAAGTACAAGTAATGACTGTACAAATCAATTAAAACCAAAATTAGATATCACTTACTGGTGGTGACTAATCGATTGAATTTGCAGCATAAATCGTCATTTGGATCTCTAGATTTGTGCTCATTGAGCTGTGGCTTCGTTCTATAATGACATTAAAAAACCATAGCATAATGCTATATGACATTTATGAAGTAAGGGAATAATAGAGCATGTTCGGTGGAGTACTAGATTTGTTGGAATGAGGTAAATTTGTGTATGGTGAGAAGGTAAATTTAACGTTTCTTCAATGAAATGATTCCAAATGCGGTGGTATTATGATTCCTTGCCAAATTTGATGTTGTTTGAGCTCAACTTTGGCTAATTGTGTTGTTGTGGTTTCTCCATTTCTCGCCTTTTCAACAACACAGTTTCCCAAAGTTTTGCTGACGTCTGTGTACATTTCATTGCAAAAACGGACAGAAATTTAGCTCATTACTACAATCTAGTAATTCACTGATTGCGTCCTATTAAAACAACAGTTGTAAACGGAAGCATTCCGGGCTATTTCAGTTCACGCCCAATTGACTACGTTAGAGAACCTTTAAACTGTGAATAAGTTGAATAGTAATTGTCGTGAACCGAGGGCCGGTTCACGGAATATTCACCGGAACAATCCGCTAAATGCGGATCACAACCAACGCACTACCGTACACGTACACATCAATTTTTAGACTGAATTCTTGCGTGCTCGCGCGCGAGCACAAGACTGTTTTTACACACTTATCTCTGACTAACAATAATCTGCCAACTCGTAACCCACAGAAATAAATAAACAGTTAATATTTTATTCCATGACATCTTATTCCTACAGTAATTAAAACGAATATTGACGAGAATGGAACACTTTTGCATATCAAATCATCTTCATCACTTCACTACTCACGTAGAATTGTTCTTTTCATCTGTTTAGGATTTTTTTTTATTTTCTTTCAAAATCATCTGTTTAGCTTGTATTTTAAAATTCTAATCTCAGATATTTATTACGCCATCACAAAGGATTATTACATTTCCAGATCTCTATATACACAATGTAGTATTTCTTTTGTGCCATACAACTCTTCCATGATTGGCTCTCTAAAATGGTCATCTAAATTCTACATGAAATATACACGTAATCATTGCCAACCCGATCGGGGCTTTAAAATGCTTCACCATCGTTCTTCACATACGTTCCGATTCATCTATCTTCCACGTTGCAGCCTATCAGATTCTCTATACTGAATCCTTTGGTGTTGCCATACTTCCGCTTCCGGCTGCTGGCAAAATCAAACCCAACCAATTTCGTTTCGGCGTACGTGTCGACCACGTTTAGGCCCTCGCTTTCGATTGCTCGCTTTAGACTGGTGTATTTGCCGGCGGCTATCGTTTCAGACATGAGGTTGTCCGGTTCTTCGTAGGGATTCATGTAGAACGATTTTTGTGACTTATCCAAATGATGATCTTGCGAGGCGTTACTGTGCTTATCGGAATGATCTTCGTCGTCTTCGCAACCATAATCTTCCGGTTCGTGGTGGGGAGGCTTTCCCGTTGGACCTATAGTCTCAAAATCCTTGATAGAGTCCTTTTCCGTCGGAGTGTAGCGGCCATTTTGATCCAGAAAAGATTCACGTTGAACCGACTCATGGTCGAAGCTTTTACTTATGGATTTGTAGTCATCATCACTTTCCACGTCAATCTTATCATCATTCGAAAGATCCACATCGTAAGGACTGCTATTGTCTCTATTCCCGACGGCCGTCGGAGACAGACCTCCTCGACTCAACGCCGAAGAAGACGGATATCGTTCGTCTGCACTACCCATAGGAACGTGATTGTTGGTCTTCGTAATGTAACCACTACTGTCTCTGCTAATTGAACTATTGTTATTATTATTATTATTGCACTGCAGTCCGTTCACACTGTCTTCGTAAGAACCACTCGGTCCCCCACCACCTTCACTGTTGTACCCGTGGAAAAACTTCATCGCATTCGTAATCTTCATGCTGTCGGAATTGCGCGCCAGGAACTCACTATTCTCCATCACTGCCACGTTCAAGTCTTCCATTTTACCCCCGAACAAATTCAACTTACTGTCCAGCATGAAATCTCCCCTGCCCGGTATCCCCAGCCCATCGCCGAACCCACCCAAGCTGCCATGCGGCGGAAACTGCATCGGTATCACCGGCACCGGTTTCCGAATCCAAAACGGCGCGAACGGGTTGAACACAGCCGGGAAGCTCATTCCCGGCGGGATGGTGGTTCGTTTGTAGCGTTTTCGTCTTCGCAGGAAGCTACCGTTGTCGAACATGTCCTCCGCCAGTGGGTCCAGGGTCCAGAAGTTGCCCTTGCCGGGATTGCCCGGTTCGCGGGGTATCTTGATGAAGCAGTCGTTCAGGCTCAGGTTGTGCCGGATGGAGTTTTGCCAGGCGGGGAATTTGTCCTTGTAGTAGGGGAATCTGTTAGGACGAGAAAAGAGTTTTGATAGGATAAGAGCATTTGTTTCAATTGTTGTGTGCTCAGAATTAATTATCTGCTCTTTTAATCCGACTCCCTATGAAGAACGAAAATGCGTAACCTTACTAAGCATGATCATTAATACTTTATCAATATCAGTTCTCTTTTTTTAGAATTTTATACAAACCTTCATGGATATATGTGAAGTATGATGCTCGTGTAGGGTCTGCTTGACCTTGGTACAAACTGACCAACATTTTGTGCTTTATTGATGAATGTAGCGTGATTCGCAAATTTTTGAACATTACCCAGATGTCTAACAGTCTCTGAGAACACGTGTTTAATGAACAAAATGAGATTTAAACTATGAAAAGAAATCCACGTGCTCCGGTGGGAATTGAACCCACGACTCTGAGAAGTTTATTATAAATGCCTTTTAATGTAAACGACTGACATTGGGTCTGGGTCCATTTGGGCAGAGGGACCTATTTTTGGCACTTTACGCTATAACTAAGTTAGGGTTTCCAATTTTTCCGGAATTCTTCTTCCCGAGTAACGGATTAACCGTTATGTGTCCGACAAACTTTATGCTTTTTTCTACATCGTGCTTTTTAAATGGGCGCTGGGTACCCGGGTACCCTGTCGGCCACATAAGGGTTAAAATTTCATATCGACTGATGTGTGACTGAGTCATAGCTGAAAGTGCCCACAACAGTTTCCCCTGCCCAAATGGTTCCAGATCCTAGGTGCTCATATAAAATAAACCCACAACATAGATTTGGTTATTAGGGGAACTGTAAGTAAAACGATCAGATCGGTGTCTTACAGCTCTTTGTGTTTTTGAGCAAGCTCATAGAATTGGTTACTACGTCATAATAGTCATTTATGCAACAAGTTGCAAAATGTTGATTTTTTCCAGCACGAGTCGTATCCCAAATAACACAGAAAACATCTTTAAAAATTGAATTACAAAAAGATGTTATAGTACAGTATTATAATAGTTTCTGCACACATTTTATATTTATATCATGTTGTAACTATGTATAACAATAACAAGCAACTACAAAATCTTATCAACTTCACTACAAGTTAGACTAACGTATATTTGACGTTGATAACGCAAGTTTTTTTTCCTCATCGTCTTCCTTCAATTAAAGATTGTACGTAAAACATCAGCAGCAAATAGTTACAATCTTTGGAATGGAACATGTTACAATTACGTTATTTTTATGTATTTAATACGTCAATGTTCCTCGACTGGTAGTTTCTACTCGATTGAACATAATAAAAAACTATTTTCTTTTAAAATGCATGGCAATTCAATAATGATATCATCCGGTTTGCGACTGTTGGGGTAATTCGCTAATTGTTGAACATTACCCAAATGTTGAACAGTTTCTAAAAATTTTATTATAAATCTAACTTAAATAATTTTCGCTCAACGTAAACGTATGATGTAGATGCGTATACATGTGTGTCACTATTTTACTCCAATTGAGTTAAAAAATTATACATATTTTACGTCAAAAATGATGATTGCAAATTTTGTACCGCTGATGACACAAAAACTGCACAATTCTTAAGAATAATTTTAAGAAATTGCTGTTACGAAATAAGCTTTGCTGGCAAATCGACCACAAATATCAAAGTCATACCATAGTTACAAGAACTGGAAGGATGTTCTTAACAGTTCAACATTACACTTTTGAAAATGCTTTGACATCCATGTGCACAACAGAACATGTGCTCGATGAACATATTGAGATTTGAATTATGAAAAGAAATCCACGTACTCCGGTGAGACTCGAACTCACGACTCCCAATTCGCTAGACGGGCGCTTCTATTCCTTCAAGCTACGGAGTCACTCGACTATCTCCGTCGCCAGCAGGCCTAGAAATGAACTCGATTCCACAGTCGCACATGGTTATCTTCTTTTCACAATCCAAACCTCCTTCGGATGGGATTAGATGAACATCTAACACATACACTGTTGTGCACATGTGTGTCAAAGCGGGAGAGGAAATTATGTTTAATGGACTACCCGCTTGGCGCACACCCACAGTTGATCAGCAGGAGTAAATCCATTTTATTTTGTATGGTGAAAAGCATCTAAACTTGAGTTACTTGAAATAGAAAGCTTTTACTGAAAAAATATTTGGTAGGCATAATAGTAGTCACCGTTGTGCACAACCACTACCAAATATTTTTTCGAATAATGTATTCCACTTCGATAAATTTCCCTTTAGATGCTATAAGCCACACAATATTTTTGCGATTTACTTTTAGCGATTTTTCGCGCATAGAAGCTAGCGCCACATTGGTCGATGCGGAGAGTAGGAAAACAGCCGATGTAGGTAATTCATTGTCAAGAGCTTCGGGCACTGCCTCCCAATCACTTATTGGTATGGCAATTAGGGTGCAGTCGGAATCTCGACGGGTCGGTCCTCGGCCGACCGATTCAACATTGTTTAATATCACATTTTCATTGTAATTTCATTTGAAAAAAAAAAATTCTTATCACACTACCATTATGCATCCATGATCCAATTGTTGAACACTGGCATAGCTTACGATGTTAGCATGACTGCCAGATTTTTTTTTCACTTAACCTAACCGTGCATTTGATGGGGTTTCAAGGGTGTTCCAGGGGTATGCCAGCGGGCTTCAGGAAGGTTCCACTGGTTTTCAATGGGTTTCAAGGGTGTTCCAGAGGTGTTCAAGAGGGATTCAGAGTGTTAAGGAGGTCCCAGGAGTATTTCAAGGCGTTCCAGGAGGTTCATGAACAACCCACGGGTTTTCAAGGGATTTCAGGGTCGGGTCAAAGTCGGATCATATTTTATCAAATGTTGGTCCACTGTTGGATCCACATCGGATAACTGTTTAGTCTATGTTGGGTTTGGTGCCCAAAATAAAAACAGGTGAATGATAGGTTTAGGTCGGGTTATACGTCATCAATTACGAACGAAGCTTCAACCGTTCAACAATTAGCGAGAACCGTCCAACATTAGGATGAGCTAGCTTAAGGAAGCGTTCAACATTTGGGTTACAGACTTGCCATACAAATGTTTCTAAGAGAAAATAGAATTTAAGGGAACACAAATTCAATGGGCAGTATAAGGAATAAGTAGATCTAGACGTTCACTGGATATTTTTCAACTAAAGTGGAATTATGCTCGGAAAAACAAACGAAAACCAAAACACCTGTACTAACCGATCAACAATTGGCGAATTACCCTAATACCCAGGAATCTACATTCCTTTGTCGTTCAAACTATGAATTTGCTTAGCAGGTAAACAAAACATAGGTCGGAATTATACTCTCTAAAAATCAAAGTGACTGAGGATTTGATCAGAATGACTCAGAAGATAGAAGTCACAATTGTACTTCCCTGAAATGACCACTTTTGTACTTACGTGGCGACAAAATCAGGCCGAACATTTCAATAGGTCCTATTTGCATTTGAGAGGCTCTCTTTGTTCACTTTCTCTTTCAATTATTGCAATGTTATAGTACACTTTTCAACTATTTTTGCAGTACAAATCAAAAGACGTTTGTTTTGACGATCGTTCAATGAAAGGAGACAATCATAATACAAATAAACAGCTGAGATATTAACTAAATAGAGGGAAACCAAAGAGAGCCTCTCTTCTGCAGATAGGACCTTTAGACATGTTTGGCCTGAAATCTCACTTAATCACAGTTCGAACATAATTTTAAATCCCGTGAAACTTTACGAAATAATTTAATTTTTTTGGTTTCACGCACGTCACTTCAACTTAATTTGTTATTGTTATACTTTTGTTAGAAACAGGTATCCCAAAACAAAAAAATCACATCGTCGAACGCTATTTGAAAATGGATGTTTAAAATATGTTATCTCAATGTTTTTTCAATGTATTTCAATTGGTTGAAGTAATATTCGACAAACATGTTTTTGCGAAGTACATCGAGAGTAATTTAAAAGCAGGGATGGGAACACTCACTTGCAGAGAGTTACACTCACTTGATGTTTTCTCAGCTCAGAAGCGTGCAATCAAGAAATGGTGTATGGACGACTTTTGTCTTGTGGTTTTGTCTTAAAGTTTGCCGAATAGAGTAGGTGTCGCACACGCATATCAAAGTCGTGACAGAGCTGTGAAAGCAACTCTCCACGAGGTGAGTGTAATTCACATTCACCTCGTGGAGAGTTGCCTTCGCAGCTCCTTCACGACTACGGTATGCGTGTGCGACCCCTACTCTATTCGGCAAACTTTTAGACAAAACCACAAGGCAAAAGCCGTCCATACACCATTTCTTGATTGCACGCTTCTGAACTGAGAAAACATCAAGTGAGTGTAACTTTCTGCAAGTGAGTGTTCCCATCCTTGTTTAAAAGTACATGTTTGTTATATTTTGATTTATTCCCAATCCGGCCAAACCAAATTACAGTGCCTGCTATAAATGATCCCAATAATTATGTATCTAAGGACAGTCTAAATATTTAACAGCAGAGTGTATACATGTTTGTCCTTATTGATGACGATTACGAATTCTACTATTTATCCAAACTCCAAAGCACATCATTAATCAAACTTAATTTAAAACAGCATTCCAAAATTTTCTGACGGAACTATGTCAAAAAGCCACTATGTTTCATGTCTAAAAATTAGTACGAAAATCTCGCATAAATCAGAGAGATAACAAAAAGCTTCTTATGTTCAATGCAATGGGGAGCGAATGAATTCATGGAGAGTCACCATAAATTTTGAATGGCACATGTAATTTAGTCATAATGACCAAACACCGAGTGTGTAAATTACAAATAGAATATAAGTTTTGAATTTTTTTAGGCCATGACAAAACAACATGTAATAGTTGACACATTTATTTGCAGTGTGTGTTTAGCAAATTACGGTTTCCTGCAAACAGCAAGCAAGTATTTACGATGTTGGTGATAACATATTGAATACTTAATTTGATGTTATAATAATGTATTGAAAACTATCTCTTAAACATCAAAGATGTTTTATAAGCCGCCATTTTTTGCGCTTTTCCGGTGATATGAGTGTACGAAAATACGTTTTGCACATTTGGGAAAAAACATAGACGTGTGTATGAACCATGTATTATTTACATAATTGCAACAAGTTGTGTTACACTTGAGTGATTTAAGAGAAACCACGTGCGAACATTAGGCCGTCCCTTATTTTGCAAAAAATGTAAATGCTATAAGTTCGTTGTTGGAAAATGATCGTGTCTTGCTAAGAAATGATCGTATCGTATGATCGTATTTGAAGTCCGTATCTCAAGGCTAAGTGGTCCCTCAAGGGGCCTAAAGTTGTCAAAAATGGTATGGGACTAAAAAACATGAAATTTTTCTCGACGAAAAAAAATTTTCCAAGTAATGCGCTCAAGTTAAATTTCTCCCTGTCTCCCTTCTTCTTTTGAAAGCTGATTCAGTATGAGGCTTTTTAGGAAAACTGATTAACAGTTAGCAAGAAACTAGTCTCAGACCACATTAGGTCCATGAACTGGTTCTGGTTGTCAAACCGAAAATGATAAAATGTAAAATTGAACCAAACCCATGCATGCGGTATCAGAAAACCTCTCGACAATTATTGCTGTCGAATTACCGGACTAAACTTTTAATTTGACAAATTGGTTACCTTACACAATCTTGTTTGTTTTTGTTTCCATTGTCGGATTTGTTATTGAATTCTTCAGGTGAAGCGTTACTTTTCCTTTTACGAAATAATAGAGCGGACCTTTTCCCGAGCGAAAAAGTGACCGCTTCATTAGATTTGCATGAGAGGCGTTACTGCTCAAGTAATTTTGAAGAGGAATCAGGAATCACTACTTGTCCATTACATGTCCTATCTTATGCGAGGTATGCACTTCAAACGGAATCGCTCAAGTAATTTTCGTTCAGTGCATTATTTTTCCGTGACCGGAATAGTCAAGAAATTTAACACAGCAAGCCTCATTTGATTTGACGTTTCGTGTCAGCTCCGAACTAGGATCCGGAATAAAGCGACGCTTTATTATTTCTTGAGCGATTCCTTGCCTGTTTTTTTCACGCATCGAGAAAGGCCAAGAAATTTCTTGCGATCTGCGTACTAGCCATAAGATAGATAGGGCAATATTAGGCTGGGTTCATTGGTGAACGCGCCACAACGGATCATATGTTTGCCATCCTCTAGGTGTTGCAGAAATGACGCGTATACAACGTGCCCACACATCACTTCTGGAGCTCGATTTGAATAGGTCGTATGTGCTTTTGTCGATATAAAATTCGATCAGTTTATTTTAGTCATTGTAGCAATATGGCAGATATTTTGCAAACTTTTAATGATGGAACAGAAAGCCTGTTTTGTGAGGATTCTGCTGTATGTATCAACTTTGCTCAATTTCAACTGTTTTCGCTATAATAAGCGAATCCAACTGATCGAATTTTAAATCGACAAAAGCACATACGACCTATTCAAATCGAGCTCCAGACTTGTTCATTGATTTTGAATCGGCGTATGATATAATCGATCAAGACCAGCTATGGAAGTTCATGCACGAATACGGATTCCCAGATAAACTGATATGATTGATCAAGGCGACGCGCGTAGTTAGAGTATCAGGAACACTCTGGAGTCCCTTCGTGTCTTGCAGAGGATTGCGGCTAGGTGATGATCTTTCGTGCTTGCTGTTTAACATTGCTTTGTTTAGAGGGTGTAAGGAGAGCGGCGATAAACACGAGTGGAACGATTTTCACGAAGTTCGTATTAATCATTGTTTAACCCTTTGGAGCCGGATGATTTCGCCACTGCTGCCGCAACCTCGCTGGCCTCGAATACGTTTGTTATGCTCGGTTTCATCGCCGGGGTCATATTGACCCCACCGGCTCCAAAGGGTTAAAGCAACAAACATATTTTTTGTTATTTCATTGTTACGAATTGTTTTAAAGTGTAATTGAGAAATTATTTTTTAAAATTAAAAGTCCATGATTACTCTGCAGGCATTTTCCCAACTGTTTAAAAACAACTCATATTAATTTTTACTTATCGTAACATTAAATTTTCAAAGAACTATTGAAAAACAATCGAATCAATTAGTAACTAATAAAGCTAATGTTCACTTATCGTACGAACTTTATGCTTACGGTGCTTACCTTATGTAGAGCTTATTGGCACTGAAAAGCTGTACGATGGTCTTTTTAGTGCCTACAACTGTGCTTAGTGGTTACCTGGGCAATCCTTTCAAATACGATACAATGCGTAAACAGATTTAAATACGAAAGTTGTCTGGCGTGTTTTTTGTTGATCTATACTATGATAAGCTTTTTGTTGGTTTTTAGCCTTTGATTGACACATATCGAAAATACCATGCCCAGCAAAAGCCATCAACTTCACGGAAATACTGAAATCACGCTGCTTCACTTCAGTCCACAACTTATTTCGGGAGATTCCGTTTGACAGTTCAGCTTTAGTAATCATTGCGTGTTTCGATCACAAGTCGTGTAAATTTACAGCAAAAAGAACTTATTTGTAAGTCATGTGCTTGAATATTATGGGCAGAAGCACTCAAACATTGTCAACTTGACTTTTTTTTTGTTTGTACAGCACCAAACTTGTACCGTCTACCCCCGTTGGATTGAACGGCACTTCATGCAAACCAACGAGGTTCAATTTTTAATTTGAACTTCTAGTAACCCTGTGGGCATCGAAAAAAACACTGATGGTAACCCTTTTTGCTGTTTCGTTTTGATTCTGCGTTCCGTTTCACCCTGTTCCATGAGCAGTATGACGCTTGAACCATTTTTAGTTTGAACGATGTGCAGATTAGAGGGGGTCAAATTAAAAACTGTTCAAATTAGATGCGGTCAAACCAACGGGGGTAGACGGTTATAATACGACACATTTAAGTTTATGTCAAAACACATTCTGTCATGTTAGTCATTTATATGTCACTATTAAAGTTGAGATTTTTAGTGTGTACATTCTTGCTGTACAATGTATGGATAAACCACTCTAAAGTTGAATCTTTAAAGCTTTAGCTGAATAGGCTGTTGTGCAGTCATTATTGTTATTTGGGTTAGTAGTATCTTATACTGTCAAGAATTAAATAAAAATAAAAAATAACACTTTAACCAATTTTGAGCGTGAGATCACTGCACATTCAAAAACAACTGTCACTTCGCGAAACCCACACGGGGAAATGAAACTACTTAAAATCGAGATAAAAAGTACTCAAAACTAAGTACTCCCATAAGACTATCGTTTTGGATACTATTATGTTCTCAGTTTTAAATTCTTTTTACTCAACCAAGAAGTACACTCAAAGAACTCAGCTTTGAGTAAATTTATTGTTGTCAATTTCGAAAGCAAATTTGTTTATTCGCCGAGCCTTCAGAAGTATCCAAAATGGAGTACTGAACTTGTACTTAGTTTTGGATGAAAATTTCAGTCCTGCGCCATATTGCAAAGTGAATACAGACCCACTCAGTTTTCGATAGAACGCTGCCTCATTTAGGTATTTTTTTTTTATTCTAAGTATCATTAAATGTGCACTAATTGCTATTCATTGATTTTCATAGCAAACTCCAAGGCAAACTCCGAGCCGAAATGGAGTACCCAATGCCCAAAACTTGACACGGAAGAATTATCCGCCACTGATTGGTTGCTGGAACATTGATATCTCCGCTATTAATAAATATCTAACCGGTAAGTTGTAAATGATTTACAAGTGCTATAAGTGTTTTAACTACGTGATTCCTCATCTAAACAGAATTTTCAACGGAAGATGGTAGTGCCAGACATGGAAATCTTGCCGATCACAACAGTAGGAACAACGCATAAGATCCGGATGGCAATATTATGAATAACATTAAAAACTACACTGTTATATCTTGTATTTTTTGTTAAATAATAAAATAATATTCAATACCAGATGATTATATCTAATTATACCTACGAATATCGTCATCATTCATCAATTTTCGAAAAAATCAGCTCTAGCTCAAGACTTCATATTGAGTAATTTTAATCCAATGGCTACTGATTGCGAAACAGTAAAATTAATGTAAACCGAAGTTAGTGTGAATTAACTCAAAATTAAGTATTTTGCGAATAACTCAATTTTGACTGGTTTTACTTAGCTGCCAAGATGAGTGAAAAAGACTTAATTTTGAGTAATTTCGTTTCCCCGTGTACGTGCTTTTGTTTTTGGCGGGAACACTTTTTCTTTTGTTTTGCCTTGTGACTGTCATGCGGCGGTATGCCTTGCGAGCGTACGACCGCCGCAGGACTCTAATAAAAGATAAGCGCGACAATATTTATATTGATGAATACATGGTTTTCTGGCGAATAGTGCATTCTGGCTAGTGCAATTCTGGAAAACGGTCCATTCTGGCTAGTGGCTTTTTGGCAAATGCCATACAACAACCCAGGATATCTCAAAATTATATAACAACGCTTGTTGTTCTATACCAAATCAAAACACGGTTGATGAAATAACACTACTTAACGTGGTGGGAAAAGCTTCTGTCACAACTGAAGTCCTGTTACTGTCAAATACTAAACTTCAAGACATTTTGGAAGATGCTGAATGTCACAAAGGTTGATAATACTAAGAGGATAGACAAAATGATCGGGACAGGCAAAATTTTCACTTTTCAAAAAAATGTTCAATTGGCTGTAACTTTTCCAAAAGTGCATCAATTATTCTCAAATTTTCACTGTGAGTTGATCAACTAATTGTGTTTCAGTGAACACAATTTGGAAAAGATAGGGATATTCTGCACGAAGTTATAAGCCTTTTTGAAAAAGGTAGAAATATCCGATAGTCAACTTTGAGCTGTTATATCTCTGAATTCAATGAAATTTTGTCCATTTATGACTTATATATGGTAAGTGGGGGCAGGATGGGTCACCTAAGAAATGGACCCCTATAACTGTCTGAATATAAATCGCATTTCTCTGTATTCTACCACGACTCTCAGATACACTAGTCAGCTATGATATAAAAGTATAGAAAGGTCATAAAGTTTGAAACCTGCTTCTTGACAAGCAATTTTCAAAACATGACCCATCTTGCCCCACCTCATTTTTACGGGGGCAAGATGGGTCAGCTATCAGAAAACTCAATTTTTCTCCAACAAAAAATACGATATCTTCTATTTTTTCTCTATACATCTAAGCTTCACAGACGTACAGATTACATGAAAAAAGTGTTGAAACATATCGGTAGATTATTCTCAGAACTAGAAGATTTTTGTTCAGGTAGCCATCAACGGACTTTGAAAACTTATATTTTTTGTAGGAAAATTTCAAAAATAGTTTCACAAACTCTCAGTGCTCTAATTGCTTCGATAATGTAGGTCACAGAATAGCCTTTCAATGAAGAATAAAACATTTTCAAAAACTATGCAAACATACCGAAAAATTAGGGTGACCCATCTTGTCCCGTCTACACAATACACGTAGTTATATGGAATGTATAGCATAAGGAGTATAACGAAAAAATATTTTATTTTTTTCTGTGCAAGGAACGTAAAGAATTTTTAAAACAATATATCACTTTTTTGTGTATCCACTTCGTTCATCTGGGAAAATTATTGAAAGATTCAAAAAATATTTAGTACGGTTGAAAACGGTACTGACCCATCTTGCCCCCTGACCCATCTTGCCCCCACATACCATATAATGAGGTCTGAAAAACGTTTGACTTAACTTGAAATTATTAACAAGAGAAAAAGTTATAGCGATTACATTAATTTTATGATTGTTTAGCAAATTGGTCTATTTTCAATATGCATCCCATTACTTTTTCAATGAATTGCCGCCTATGTAGTTACTTTCTTTCATAAGTCATGAATGGTCAAAATATCAATGCATTCGGTTAATAGAATCCGGAGATATAACAGGTCAAATTTGGCTATCGGATAATTATACCTTTTTCTAGAATCTTAAAAACTTCGTGCAGAATAGTTCGATTTCTTTCGTGCACTGAAACACAACTACCTAGTTGATCAACTTACAGTGAAAAGTTGAGAAAATTTGATGCACTTTTCGAAGAGTTACAGCTATTTGAAATTTTTTTGAGCAGGGAAAATTTTGCCTGTCCCGATCATTTTGTCTATCCCCTGTATATACAGGGTGTAAGGTTCCTGAGTGCAAACTTTTTAAAGGGTGATAGAGGACCATAAATGGTGAAAAAAATTGTTCTACGCATATGGTCAAATCTCAACCGTTACGTAGTTATTGGACTCCCCATGTTTTTGACTCTTATTGCCTTAACTGGCAATAGCTTTAAAATGGCCAAACTCATCGCAGTTTTTTTACCCTTATTCGAAAGATTATTGAATTTTCTATCAAAGGACATCTTTGAATCGATTGGTTTAGTTAAATAACTAAGTATTCTAGAGCAAAACAGCTCAAAATAGCGTGTTTTAATTGGTTTATGTCAATTATCTTTGAAAAATGCGTAATAAATTAAAATTCTTTCTTCGGCGAAGTTGTGGTCTCTGTTCCACTCTACAATTCGTTCTTTGACATTAATCTTCTATCTCTTATCGTTTTCTTGCAATTTCGATTTAAACGTCGCATTTCAGTTCATAAATTTGCAATCGTCATGGTAGGCACTTTTTTGCGCACTGTGCCACACATTTAAATCAAAATTGCAAGAAAACAATAAGAGTTAGAAGTTTGGCATCAAAGAACGAATTGTAGAGTGGAACAGGGACCACAACTTCGCCGAAGAAAGAATTTTAATTTATTACGCATTTTTCAAAGATAATTGACATAAACCAATTAAAACACGCTATTTTGAGCTATTTTGCTCTAGAATACTTAGTTATTTAACTAAACCAATCGATTCAAAGATGTCATTTGATAGAAAATTCAATAATCTTTCGAATAAGGGTAAAAAAAACTGCGATGAGTTTGACCATTTTAAAGCTATTGCCAGTTAAGGCAATAAGAGTCAAAAACATGGGGAGTCCAATAACTACGTAACGGTTGAGATTTGACCATATGCGTAGAACAATTTTTTTCACCATTTATGGTCCTCTATCACCCTTTAAAAAGTTTGCACTCATGAACCTAACACCCTGTATTATAGTCTATACTATAGTCCTCAGGTTGCGGTCTCCCGATACTTTTGTTGATTAGGTTCTAGATCGCCAATCCGGAGACAGCGGGTTCGATTCCTGTTCCTGTCAGGAACTTGTCTCGACTTCCCTGGGCATAGTGTATTATTGTGCTTGCCTCACAATATATGAATTCTTGCAATGGCAGGTAAAGAAAAGCTTTCAATGAATAACTGTGGAAATGCTCAAAGAACACTAAGTTGAAGATAGGCAGGCCAAGTTCTAATGGGATACGTAGAGCCACAAAGAAGAAGAAATCTTCAGGCTGGTCCATGTGTTGGTCCAGATATACAATTGAAAAGTAAATGAACCTACTTGACCGACTCTTCAAGCCAGTATTATTCCAAGCTTTGCTACAGTGATAATTGAAAAATCATCTTTGCCTGCCAATGTCATTTTTATTCCAAGAACTGTCCATACCGTGGAAACATTAATTCACCATCCCCAACATACCTGCTCATGATAAATTCACATATTCCACTGAGCGTGAGTTTCTTCTGCGGCGATTGCAGTATCGCCATCGTGATGAGCGCAATGTACGAGTACGGTGGCTTCACCAGAGCCTGCTGCGTCCGCGATGATTTCGAGTTTCCGTTTCCGCTACTTTCATTTGCGGTAACACCATCTCCACTGCTGGTTTCGCCGTCGCTGGCGGTATCCTGTCGGTGATTGCTGCTGGAACTACTGTTGGAGATATTGCTGATGGGACCTGCACTGCTGGAACTGTTATGGTTAGTGCCACTGTTGCCATTTCCGCTCGAAGGGGTTTGATGTTGATGATGGGGATGATGATGTTGATGCTGAGGATGGTGCAACTGATGATGCGAATGGGGATGGCTCAGACTGCTGCCACCGGGTGGGCTGTGGACTCTGAGACTGGACTCGTGTGATGTACTGTGCTGGTGCATAGATGAGATAATTGTCCCTCCTAGAACTGGCCTTAAATCCAATGGGGAAGACGACGAAAGAGGTGAAATCGAGGGGAGCATTTTTCACTTATATTCACTTCTCTTGAAATTTGTTCCAGTATTGTTATTTCAGGATAATTTTTCTTTTGAAACACTGATACACTTTGGATTAGATCCCATGCTAGAATCCAGTTCGTAAAAGTCCTTCCACAATAGTGATCAAAGTCGCACTGAACGCGCACGTCGTATATCCTTTTAGTATCGCACGTCGGACTGACTTCAAGAGACTAACCGGAGCTCTCGCTTCTTCCGGAAGACACACCACGTCGCACGTCGGCGTTCGGGATAAAAATGAAAATGTTATTTTAACTTTGTGGAAAATTGTGAAAATTTTGCGCTCACGTATGCATGATAATGGCGCGCGCGTCAATCGCAAGCAAAAACTCGTAACTAAATGTTATCCATTCGTACACCGAGATGTTCGCGTTCTCTCTCTATCGGCCAACATCCACACACAGACAGGATGCGACGGATGTTATCCCCCTGCTGCTAGAGGAATTTCAACCAACACCCCTCCTCACAGTCAGAGTCGTCCCTGTAGACGACATCCATAGGAGGATAGGTCCTTGTGCTATGTTGTAATAATTTCTCTTTCCGCCGAGATCACACAACCTTCGTTAGCGTAAGCTCTCCCGTTGCCGAGTGTTCCTGGCCGCAGCCAGCTTGCGTTCCTCTCATGCCACATGGCCATCCATACGCTCACCCAATCCACGCCAGCAGAGCTAAGGACATTGAGCGAGATTGTATTGTAACCTCCACACCAGTAGAGTACCAATCCGGATGGCAACAGCAACAAAAGCACACAGAAGAAATTTCCCCTTCCCAGTCCGGGGTGGGCTTTAGGGTGTGGCTTATTTTTGAAATTTCTTCAAGCAAAGCTGAAACATTGATAGATTTTGATACGAATAATATGTTGAGAATTTATTATGCAAAATCAAACCATTATTTTTAAATCGTTTCCCCAAATGTATTTCTTCTGTTTATCTTAGAAGACACAGTTTATCCTCGGCTGAAACGCTGAAAGTTAAGAAATGATAATTTAATCAGATTAAAATGCTTTTAATATTACACGATAAAATGTGACGATCCTACGTGTACTATTTTTTAAATTACCCCTTTTTACCCTTCTTACACCCATAAGAAGGGTATAAATACCGCTTGAAAAACCGACTTTCGATCCGAGGCCCGCAGGGCCGAGTCACATATACCAATCAATTCAGCTCGACGAATTGAGCAAATGTCTGTATGTGCGTGTGTGTGTATGTGTGTGTGTGTGTGTGTGTGTGTGTGTGTATGTATGTTACAAAAAAATGTCACTCATGGTTCTCAGCCGTCTGTTGACTGATTTGAGTTCTCTTGGAAGCAAATGAAAGCTACTACATCCTAGTAGAACGCTATTGAAATTTATTTTGATTGGACGTTCGGTTATCGAGATATCTTTCAAGGAGTGCTAGGGAGTAGTACAACTTAATTATTTTAGATATTTTTGACAAAGTGTATCACCATAAATTTCTCAGCCGTCTGCCAACCGATTTGGGTTCTTAAGGCCCGAAACGAAAGCTTCTGCATCCTAGAAGAACGCTTTTGAATTTCATTCCGATTGGACATTTTGTAACCGAGATATCTTTCGGGGAGTACTTTGGAGTATTACAACTTAACTTTTTAAGAGGTCTTTGAAAAAATGCTTCAATAATAAATGAATCAGCCTTGTGTCAATCGATTTGAGTTCTCTCAGCACCAAATGAAAGCTACAGTATCCTAGTAGTATGCTGTTAAGTTTCATGCCGTTTGGACATTTTGTTTCCGAGATATCTTTCCAGGAGTACTAAGGAGTAATAAAATTTACGCTTTTGAGAGAATTTTGATAAAATGTATCATAATAAATTTCTCAGCCGTCTGTCAACCGATTCGGGCAGTGGCGTCGCGTAACCTCACTTTTTACCTGTGCACCGACCCTAAAACTTGCAATTGCAGGAGATTTATGATCAAAATCAAAATGGAAATGAGTGAAAGCAGCTATTCTCGTCGTTTTCTTATTATTACAAGCAAATTAGTTCAAAAAATTCAAGAATTTATACTTGGTGCACAGGTAAAAAGCGAGGTTACGCGACGCCACTGGATTCGGGTTATCTTAGCATCAAATGAAAGGTACAATATCCTCGTACAATTGTATTGAATTTTATTTTGATTGGACATTTAGTTACTGAGATTGTATAAATGATGCTTGGTTTCGATGTATAACGATATAGAAACAGACGTAACTCTTAGAACAAGTTTCATTGAAAAACATCGTCATCAAAACATAACCGCCCAATGCTAAACGTACTGTGCTTGGCCGGGAAATCACTAGGTGGCAGTAGTGAGCAAACGTCAAACAGAATCAGAAACGACGCCAGAACAGCGAGTGGTCCATCGACTTATTACCGAAAATTTGAATCAACCGTTAAAAAGGTGATCGATGGGAAGCGAGCGGAGTGTGACGTCTGTTTCTCTGTGCCATAACCATGGGTCCCAAGTACTTTGGATCTAATTTAGTCAACTGATAAAGAATATTCCAGAATATGTAAGCTATTGTTTAAACATTCCACACAAGATTCTAGGATATTCTGGCTGGCTTTTCTGGTAGTTGAGCCCATGGTCGATGATTCTATTATGGAAAGCAATCAACTTGATGCCAAATCTACAATATTTTTTAGAATGGCCAAAAATCACAATCATACATACGAATAATACAACAATAATTTTAATAAGTGTAAGAAGGGTTCTGTTCACCATAGGTGGATTAATTCAGGTTTTTCTGTTGATCATCAGTTCAAACGACGCAAATTACTTTGGGGAGTTCAGCTTGTTCGATCGAAAACGTCAGCTAAACACGAATGAATCAACATTTTTGAAATCAAATCATACGCATTTTAAGAAAAATCGATTTAAAGTTTCAAAGTTGAAAAATACAGTATCTGGCAACACTGTATCGAAAAAATAATATTTTTTCCGGATTCTCTTGGTGATTGGGTACAGAATGAAGTTATTTGACAATGATTTCCTTTCTCGCTTTAGTTCATACGTCTACTCAAGGGCGTAGCCAGCTTTTCGGCCAGAGGGGGGCGAGCACCCTTAAACTGAAAACCACTTTGCAGTAACAAGGAGTTCAAATACTTCATCATTTAAAAAAAAATAAAAGTGAAGTATGAAATATGGGTGATTAACAGGAATGGTTCAATGGAAGAATCATATATGATTATAATCCTGAGGAATTCCTCAAGATATTGCTTCAGGATTTTCTTAACAAATGCCATCATGAATTCGAATTTATCCAGCAGTTTCTCCAGAAATGTCTTTAATATTTTTCCAGGTTATTTTAATGTAGATATTCCAGAAGAAATCACCTTCGGAAAACTTGCAGTAATTCCGTTGGGAATACTTTCAGAAATTTTTTCAATAATTCCTCCAGAAGTTTTATTACGAATTTCACCATGCATTCTTTTGAGAATTTCCCCAGTAATTCTTTACAAATATTATTCTTAATTCCTCCAGAAATCCGTTTGAGAAGCTCCAGAAAATACTTTAAGAAATTCTCCGGGAATTCTTTCAAAAATTCCAATCAAACTAAGATTCCTTTCCTTGAGGAATACCCTAAGAAATTTTTGGAGAAATTTCTTCGAAAAATCCTTTAATGAATTCCTTCGGAATTACGAGAAAAAATTCTTTGAAAATTTCTAAAGGAATTCCTTCGGAAATTCCTGGAGGAATATCTTTGGAAGTTGCTAGAGGAATGCATTCGGAAATTTTTAAAGGAATAAATTAAAAATAATTTCAAGAATTTATTTAGAAAATCCATGAGGAATTCCACCTGAAATTCCTTGACAAATTCTTCATAAATTTCATGAGGAATTCCTTCATTTCTAAAGCTCCTTGAGAAATTCCATAAGACATTCCTTCGAGAGTTCTTCTGCGATTCCCTTTAGAAGATTCTTCGGGAATTCCTTGAGGAATTTCTTTGAAATAGATTAAGAATATTCCTTGAGGAACTCCTTCGGCGTTTCGGAAATTCTTTGAAGAGTTCCTTTAAAAATGCCTTGATAAGGAAAATTCGGAAATTGTTAAAGGAGTTCGTTTGGAATTTTTTTGACATATGTCTGAAATGTCTTATGGAATACCTTCGGAAATTTTGTGAGAAATTGTTTGATAAGTTCGTTGAGGATTTTTTTTTCGTTTTTTTTATAAATCTTTACGAAATTCCTCAAGGAATTCCAGCGAAAGATCCTTGAGAAGTTTCTTCGGAAATTCCTCAAGAAATTCCTTCTAAAATGTACTGCGAAACTCCTATGAAAACTTGAGAAACTTCTTCAAACATTCCTTAAGAAACACGTTTAGGGATTATGTGAGAAAATCCTAAGGAAATTTTTTGAGGACAACCGTCAACAATTTTTGGAGGAATTCATACGGAAATTTTTGGAGGTATTTCAAAGCAAATCCATAAGAAATTTCTTTGGAAATTCCGGGAGGGATTTCTTTGGAAATTCGTAGAGGAATTCCTTCGAAAATTCAGGAGAAAATCCTTTGAAAATTCCAGGAGAAATTCCTTTGAAAATTCCTTGAGGAATTCCTACGGAAATTCCTGGACAAGCTCCTCCGGAAACTCATGGAGGAATTCTTCGGGAAAATCCTAGAAGAATTCCCTCGGAAATTCTTGGAGGAATTCCTTCGAGAATTCGTGAAGGATTTCCTTCGGGAATTCCTGGAGGAATTTCTTCGGAAATTCCTGGAGTAATTCCTTCGGAAATACCTGGAGAAATTCCTTCCTGAAATTTCTGGAAGAATTCCTTCGGAAATTCATGGAGGAATTCCTTCAGAAAATCCTTGAGCGATTCCTTCGCAAAAGTCCTGGAGGAATTCCTTCTGAAATTTATGGAGGAACTCCTTCGGAAATTCGTGAAGGAATTCTTGGAGAAATTCTTTCGAAAATTCCTGGTGGAATTCCTTCGGACATTCACGAAAGAATTCCTTCGGAAATTCCGGCAGGAACTCCTTTGAAAATTCCAGGTGAAATTCCTTTGAAAATCCCTGGAGGAATTCCACCGGAAATTACTGCAGGAATTCCCTCGGAAATTCCAGGAGGAATTCCTTCGGAAATTGCTGGAAGATTTCCTTCGGAAATTCCTGAAGGAATGCCTTCGGAAATTTATGAAGGAATTCCTTCGGAAATTCCAGGAGGAACTCCTTCGCAAATTGCAGAAGGAATTTCTTTGAAAATTCCTGGAGGATCTCCTTCGGAAATTCCTGGAGGATCTTCTCCGGAAATTTCTGAAGTAATTGATCCGGAAATTCATGGAGGAATTTCTCAGGAAATTCCTGAAGGAATTTCTTTGAAAATTCGTGGAGGAATTTCTTCAGAAATTCGTGAATGAATTCTTTCGGAAAATTTCTGGAGCAATTCCTTCCTCAAGGAATTTCTTCGGAAATTCGTGGAGGGATTCCGTCGGAAAATTTCTGGAGGAATTCCTTTGAAAATTCATGTAAGAATTCCTTCGGAAAATTCTTTAGAAATTCTTTCGCAAAATTCCTGGAGGAATTCATTCGGAAATTCATAGAGGAATTCCTTCGGACATTCATGGAGGAATTCCTTCGGAAATTCCAGGAGGACATCCTTTAAAAATTCCAAGAAGAATTCCTTTGAAAATTCCTAGAAGAATTTCTTCGGAAATTCGTAGAGGAATCCCGTCGGAAAATTTCTGGAGGAATTCCTTCGGAAATTCATGGAGGGATTTCTTCGGACATTCATGAAGGAATTCCTTCGGAAATTTCAGGAGGAAATCCTTTGAAAATTCCAAGAGGAATTCTCTTGAAAATTCCTGGAAGAATTCCTTTGGAAATTCCTGGAGGAATTCCTCCGGAAATTCCTAGAGTAATTCCTCCAGAAATTTGTGGAGAAATTTTTCCGAAATTTCCTGGAGGAATTTCTCCGGAAGTTCCTGGAGGATTTCCCTCCGAAATTCCTGGAGGAATTGCCACGGAAATTCCTGGAGGAATTCTCTCGGAAATACATGGAGGAATTCATTCAAAAAATCCTGAAGGATTTTTTTCGCAAAATTCCTGGTGGAATGACATCGGAAATTCATGGAGAAATTCCTTTGGAAATTTCCAAAGGAATTTCTCCAGGAATTTCCGACAGAATTTCTTCAGAAGGAATTCTTCCTGGAATTTCCAAAAAAATCCTTCAGGAATTTCCAAAAGAGTTTCTCCAGGAATTTCCGAAGGAATTTCCAAAGGAATTCCTCCAGGAATTTCCAATGGAATTCCTCCAGGAATTTTTAAGAAATTTCTCCAAGAATCTCTGAAGCAATCCCTCCAGGAATTTCCGAAATAATTGCTCCACGAATTTCAGAAGCAATGCATCCAAGAGATTCCGGAGGGATTTCTCCAGGAATTTCCGAAAGAATTTCTGCAGGAATTTCCATGAATCTTCAAACGAATTCGTCCAGCAATTTCCGAAGGAATTCCTCCAGGAATTTTTGAAGGAATTCCTAACGGAATTTGTAAAGAAATTCCTCCAAGAATTTTCGAGGGAATTCCTCTTGGAATTTCCAAAAATAAAATCCAAAAAGACTTTCCGAAAATAATTCTCCAGGAATTTCCGAAGGAATACCTCCAGGAATTTCCGAAGGAATTATTCCAGCAATTTCCGAAGCAATTCCTCCTGCAATTTCCAAAGGAATTCGTCCAGTAGTTTCCGAAGGAATTCTTCCAGGAATCATAAAAAGCATTCCTTTAAGAAATTTGGAATGATTTTTTTCCAGGAATGTCCTAAGGAATTCATCCAAGGATTTTCTCAGGAATTTCTCTATAGTTTTCAGAAAGAATTCCTCCAGAAATTGCCGGAGGTATTCATCCAAGACTTTTCGAGGGAACTCCCCAAGGAATTTCCAAAGGAATTCCTCCAGAAATTTTCGAAGGAATTCGTTCAGGAATTTCCGAACGAATTCCTTCAGAAATTTCCGAAGGAATTCCTTCAGGAATTTCCGAAGGAATTCCTTCAGGAATTTCCGAAGGAATTCTTCCAGGAATTTGCGAAGGGATTCCTCCAAGAATCCTGATTTTTTGAAGGAATTCTTCCAGGATTTTTTGAAAGAATTGCTTCAGGAATTTCCGAAGCAATTCCTCCCGGAATTTCCGAGAGAATTCCTCCAGGAATTCCTGAAGAAATTCATTCTGGAATTTCCGAATGAATTCCTCCAGGAATCTCCAAAGGAATTCGTCCAGCAATTTCCTCCAGTAATTTCCGAACGAAGTCCTTCACGAATTTCCGATGGAATTTCTCCAGAAATTTCAGAAGGAATTCTTCCAGGATTTTGCGAAGGGATTCCTCCAAGAATTTTGGAAGGAATTTCTAATGGAATCCCTCCAGCAATTTCCGATGGAATTTCTTCAGGAATTTCCGAAAGAATTCCTCCAGGAATTCCTAAAGGAATTTCTCCTGAAATTTCCGAATGAATTCCTCCGGGAATCTCCAAAGGAATTCGTCCAGCAATTTCCGAAAGAATTCCTCCCGAAATTTCTGAAAGAATTCCTCCAGGATTTTTTAAAGGAATTCCTAATGGAATTTCCGAAGGAATTCCTCCCGGAATTTCCGAAAGAATTCCTTCAGGATTTTCCGAAGGAATTCTGCTAGGAATTTCCGACGGTAATTCTCCAGGAATTTCCAAAAAAAAAAATCTAAAAAGAATTTCCGAAAAAATTCCTCCAGGAATTTCCGAAGGAATTCCTCCAGGAATTTCCAAAAGAATTGGTCCAGCAATTTCCGAAGGAATTCATCCAGTAATCGCCGACGAAATTATTGCAGGATTTTCCGAAGGAATTCCTCCTGGAATTTCCAATGAAATTCGCCCAGCAATTTCCGAAGGGATTTCTCCCGGAATTTCCGAAAGAATTCCTCCAGGAATGTCTAAAGGAATTCCTCCTGGAATTCCAAAGGAATTCGTCCAGCAATTTCCGAAGAAATCCCTCCCGAAATTTCTAAAAGAATTCCTCCAGGAATTTCCGATGGAAATCCTCCTGGAATTTCCGAAGGAATTCCTCCAGGAATTCGCTAGGAATTTCCGAAGGAATTCCTGCAAGAATTTCCAAAAAAAAATCCAAAAAGTATTTCCGAAAAAATTCCTTTACGACTTTCCGAAGGAATTCCTCCAGGACTTTCGGAAGGAATTCCTCCAGGAATTTTCAATGACATTCGTGCAGCAATTTCCGAAGGAATTCCTCCAGGAATTTCCAAAAGCATTCCTCCAGGAAGTTTGGAATTATTTTGTCCAGGAATTTCGTAAGGAATTCACCTAAGGATTTCCTCACGAATTTCTCTATGGATTTCTGAAAGAATTCCTCCACTAATCTACGAAGGTATTCATCCAAGATTTTCCCAAGGAACTGCCCAAGGAATTTCCGAAAGAATTGCTCCAGGAATTTCCGAAGGAATTCCTTCAGGAATTTCCGATGGCATTCTTTCAGGAATTTGCGAAGGGATTCCTCCAGGAATTTTGGATGGAATTCCTTCAGGAATTTCTAAAGGAATTCCTCCAGGTATTTCCGAAGGAATACCCTCAGGAATTTTCGAAGGTATTCCTCCAAGAATTTCCGAAGGAATCCCTGCATACATTAAAAAATACGAGGATGCAGGAGAATTTTATTTTTACTAGTCAAAAACAGCTCTGATTATCTAAGTTTTTCAGTTAAGTTAGAATATAGTTGATCGGTCAGGGGGGGGCCACGGCCCCCCCCTGCCCCCCCCTGGCTACGCCCTTGCGTCTACTTTAACGGAAACGGAAATAATCAACGAACTTGATAAATAATTAGGAATATTTGTTGCTGGCAGCACTGTAGAACTATCCTCGCAATCGTCAAAACGTCATGTGTTCGTTTGTACACTTAATCACTGGTTCAGGAATCGTCGGATAATCGCACTTAAAGAGTTGAACTCGCGGAGTAACTTTGACGGAGATAGTTAGGTTTATTGGTGCTTAAATTTGTTCACAATAGTTCACTATGCAAACACTCGACTTGATGGATAGAAAAATGGACTGTATCACTTGGTGTTTTATTTCTGACTAAATATGTACAATGTAACAGAGTGGCTGCTGACCGCGTGCGATGTTTTCTGGACATCGGTTTTCTACCTGCGGTCGGCTCTATCGACGATCGTGAGGCGATCGATACGACCTAGAAATGTGCAACAGACTGATAATTTGTGTTTGATAGAACGGTACAACTATAACTGCTATCAATATTGCTCGGACACTAGCTACCTAATTGACTGCCGTAATTCTGCAAAGTGACGTAAGCGCCATTCAAAATGTCGATATTTGTTGGTATATTATATGTAATATCTGGTGTAACAATAACACTGTGGTATGCCTGTTGTATTAGAATGCAAGATCTAGTCGTAATCTATCATCTATGGAAAGAAACTTAGAGGATGAGCAAGAGTTTTACGCATAATAACCAAAAAATGGGCCAAAACTATCAATGTCGCTTACGTCACTTTGCAGAATTTGGGCAGTTGACCTTGTCGTGTTGATCAGTCGATTAGAATTTGTACAGTAGTGATCAAAATTTTAGTGTCGGTATTTAGCGCAAACATCATGAGTAGGCAAAAAATCGGGTTTAACGATAGGAAGAGAGAGTAGTCACGACTTTTACATCGGTCGGTTACGTTCAAAAATTACGTCCAACATTTGGGGGAGGGGGGGGGGGGTCTACAAAAGTGTGACACTACGTGTATTAGGTATAGGGAAAATGCGTGACAGAGGGGCGAGGGGGGGTCTAGAAATCCCAAAAATTGATGGACGTAGTATTTGAATCTTCCCTTAATAACTGGTTTGTAGGAAGAAGTTATCTATAGCATCATAAATGCTAATAGTTATTATTTTCTATA
Source organism: Aedes albopictus (assembly GCF_035046485.1). Classification (NCBI taxonomy): domain Eukaryota; kingdom Metazoa; phylum Arthropoda; class Insecta; order Diptera; family Culicidae; genus Aedes; species Aedes albopictus. The sequence continues at coordinate 74,642,939 of NC_085137.1, read as the reverse complement.
TGTATAAAGAGTTAAACCAGTGCAGAATGCATTTGATGAATTACAAATAACTATCACAGTAAGTTCTTCTTAAATCTAATTGAATTAAATATAACCTAAAATTACTATCACAGATATGCTAAACGAAAGAATGACGGGACTAAGGACAGACATGTTAAAAACCGAAAAATGTAAGTAGTTTAAGTAAAATGAACTAAATTGTAATAAAAAATATATTCTTTCAGCTTAATGCTGATTCGCACCAAGGCAATGAGTTTTCGAGCTGCTCCGAAGATTTCGGCCCTTCCCAACTCCCGTAACAATATTAATAAATAGTGACTCGAGAACTTGTGCCCATGGGCCCAATGGTGCATCCTTGACGTGATGAACCATGCAATACTTGTTGGATAAATACACGAAAACGAACTCACTGATAAATATTCATTCCTGTGTCCAGTGATCATGTGCTGGGGAGAAGCTGCTATTATCACTCTTATCAGAAGGAAACGTATGTTTTATTGAAACTATATTAAAGGAATTCACGCCAATTGTTAACACTTGTCTTCTAGTAACGGACTAAACTATGTTTATTTGTTAAGTTTACAGAGGTGCCTGCCAAAGCATGCCCTCTATCCCAACATTTTATGTTATGGGAGCATTTCATTATTTCGTACTTTCACAATAACATAATAATGGCACGGTAAAGGCTGGGTATGCTGCGCAATTCAGATCCCATTGTGATCCACTAGCCTCTGCCCAGCAACTCCTATCCCTACCTCCACGTGGTACCGACCGGAAACTATGAGCAACTTTAGGAAAGATCGGGTAACCAATCCCGGTGCGAACTTTGGTCGTAGGGAAGAGGGGGGGGGGGGGGTTTGCTTCGGCAAACATGAGCGTCTGTTCTCCAGGAGGAGCGGCTCAAAACAGCGGTTTCTTCTTCTTCTTCTTTATGGCTCGACGTCCCCATGGGGGGACTGGGGCACTGGGACTTGGTCTGCCTCGCTTCAACTTAGTGTTCTTTTGAGCACTTCCACAGTTATTTTTTGAAGGGCTTTCTTTGCTTGCCATTGCATGAATTGTATATTGTGAGCCTTAACCACTAGGCTTACGTTGTCTCAGTCTGATCCCCATATCAGGGGCGGCTGATCAACGTCCAAGTGCCAGGGAAGGACTCTAAGCTCAACTGTGCACTATGGTCCTCCGGAAAGTCAGGCCCTACGAGCCAGCCGTGAAAAACCATTGTAACGGAAAATCAGCAACAGAATAATACGAACCGAGACCAACGGCAGCGACCCCAGTGAACAAAAAGGACTTGCGATTGGAAACTCGGTACGTGGAACTGCCGATCTCTCAACTTCATTGGGAGCACCCGCATACTCACCGATCGACTGAAGGACCGCGGGTTTGGCATCGTAGCGCTGCAGGAGGTGTGTTGGACATGAATATGATCTATGGTGCGAACGTTTAGAGGTAATCATACCATCTACCAGAGCTGCGGCAACACACGTGAGCTGGGAACAGCTTTTATCGTGATGGGTGATATGCAGAGGCGCGAGATCTGTTGGTGGCCGATCGACGAAAGAAGGTACAGGTTGAGGATCAAGGGCCGATTCTTCAACTTCAGCATAATAAACGTGCACAACCCACAATCCGGAAGCATTGATGATGACAAGGACGCATTTTACGCGCAGCTCGAACGGGAGTACGATCGCTGCCCAAGCCACGACGTCAAGACCATCATAGGAGTTTAAACGCTCAGGTAGGCCAGGAGGAGGAATTCAGACCGACGATTGGAAAGTTCAGCGCCCACCAGCAGACGAACGAAAACGGCCTACGACTCATTGATTTCGCAGCCTCCAAAGACATGGACATACGTAGCCAGAGATGGAATCCTCCTCAGAGCAAAACAAGAAAACAAAAATTCTGCACCACGCTCCCGCACCCAATGCCAGAGCGACTTCTCTCGGTTTCTTTCACCTTCCTGCTTGCAGCTTGTGACACCGAAACATGTGTGGATTTGTTTGCACAAAAAAGTGTGTTTGCTCAAAATTGAGGCACTTTGTGCACCGGGAGTTACATAAATATGCTTATGCTCATAAAATCAATAATTAACAAGCGTACAAGTATTTATGTATGCAATTGTGTCATGCAATGCGAACGGAACGATCATACCGCGCAAAACGCCGGTGAAATTGTCGAACAACTTTGCCGGAGCCTCAAAAATGATGCACAAAAATGTTTCTCTTAGTGCTGATTTTTGTGGTTCGACGTTTCTCTTTGTTTTCGCATGCTTTCTCCTTACGCTACGCTCCCGCACAAATGATAGCGGTGGGAGCGTACAAAGATAAAGAGAACAAAAACATGCATTTGAGGCACATTGCGGGAGCAAATGACAAGCCTGTACGTAGCACCTTTTTCCAACACAGCCTCCCTTATCGTTACACCTGGAGATCACCACAGCAGACGACGTTCTAATTGACGGACGGCACTTCTCCGATATTATCGACGTCAGGACCTATCGTGGCGCCAACATCGACTCCGACCACTATCTGGTGATGGTCAAACTGCGCCCAAAACTCTCCGTCATCAATAATGTATGGTACAGGTACGAGCAGAATCTCGAGGCCGCGTTGCCGGACGAGGGCGAGTTCGATGAGGCCCCTCTAGAGGACTGCTGGAGTACAGTGAAAGCAGCCATCAACGACGCAGCTGAGAGCACCATCGGGTACGTGGAACGGAATCGACGGAACGAATGGTTCGACGAAAAGAGCAGAACGGTTTTGGAGGAGAAGAACGCAGTGCGGGCGGTAATACTGCAGCAAGGGACCCGACAGAACGTGGAACGTTACAAACAGAAGCGGAAACAGCAGACCCGCCTCTTTCGGGAGAAAAAGCGCCGCCTAAAAGAAGCGTAGTGCGAAGAAATGGATCTGCTGTGCCGTTCCCAAGAAACACGGAAGTTCTACGGAGTTCTCAACAGCAGATTTAACTCGGTACGCTCGGTTATCCCTTTTACTGAATACTCTGTAAATGAGTTAACGAGTTCTGCAAATGAACGGTAAATATTGATTACCGAGTGTACCGAGTTAAATCTGCTGTTGAGAACTCAGTGAAAAGATGAAAAAATACAGAACTCAGCGAAAAATTTACTGAGCTGGAAAATCAGAATGTTATGCCGTTTTTCTTTTTTAACCTGGGTTGGAACTGGATTGGCGGAAAGTGTGTAAACAAACAACGTCAAACAAACTTTAGTACAAGCGAAACCGAAGTCGGGTTGGGGTTAAAACTGTGATCTGATCCAGTTCCAACCCAGGTTGGAACTGGATAATAAAGAAAAACGGCATTAGTGTGCAGCATCCAGAAGGTAGCCAGAATGCCGGACAACAACCCTGCAAAGTTGGTGTTCGCGACAGATCTTGGCGAGCATCAGGCGTGACCGAGGATGAAGAACAGCAGCCACGAACCGTGTATTATGGAGAAATATTGTTGATTCAGTTGCACGAAATAGCCTGATCATCTTCGTCGGAAAACCAGCGCACCTGATTTTCTTATTTTTATTTTATTACAAGTGAGCAAGAACAGAATGAAAAAATGCTTTGTTGTGTGAAGCTTGCCTCTTGAGATTTGTGCGTTTGAAGTTTGATGCACTGTTAAAGCGGGGTGTCAAGACGTTTGTCCTTAAACTCCACATTTTGTTCAAACTATGGTAAAAATAAGTCATTTTCCTTAAAATTTTGGCTTCCTTGCACCTTTTTTTGCTATAATGTACCAGTTATGGCTAATCCCATAAGGAATGCATGCAAATAGTGCGAAAAGGAACTGATGTTAGAGAATGTATCCATAACTGGTACAGGGCTCCTACCATTGGCACACGCTGTAATAAAGACTGAAAGTAGTTTTGGCTCCGTTTGTTGGGTAATTCTCGCTGAGACCGGCCCACTATTTACACCTTGTCTTCATAAATATTTAAAGTGCTGATTTTCTGAAAGCTCTCGCTAAAAAAGTAGGAAAAAATGCAGTTGGTTACTCAAATTGATGGAAACCCCGTTAGTTTGAGCCACAATAATTTTTGCAGACCCCTCGATTTTGGTCAAATGATGGCTCACTTACACCGTTATAACTCAAAAGTTTCTCCAAAACCCACCTCAAAACGAATTGTTGTTGAAAAGAGGAAATATAGAGCTACTATTTACGATAATAAAAAGTGGGGTCGGCCATATTGATTTTGGCCGCCATCTTGGATTTTTATACCAAAACATTTCTTCACCATGAGGGCAACCACCGATTTTCAATTTTTTTGCATCAATTGAAAGCTGAGACCTTGGCTGAGACATTTATACATAACATATAAAAAAAAATAGAGATGTCTTTCTCTTCTTTCAAAAGTAATCTGCCGTTTTGTTAATCATGCCACTTTTGCACACCGGGCCCGGTGCCAGCCGTTTACATAAATGCAACGATATTTCGCAGTTTTTACGAACACGAATTTAAATTCTGAGTCCACTAATGGAAAGCTGAAGGTTTAAGCTTTTCAAAACACTATAAAAGTTATGAAAACAATTCCCGCATCATTGAGAAACAGTCAAAAACGGAAACGAACCTCCGATTTGACCAAATTTTGCGGCACGCGCCTTTGTGTATACATGCAGGCGTAAACTCGGATGCTGTTGCATCATGCAACTTGCATGTCGTTGCCGGTGCGCATGGAAATGTATGGAGAAAACGTGGCATAATTTGCAAAACTACAGATAACTTTTGATAGGAAAAAAAGACATCTCTAATTTTTTGATATGTAATGTATAAATGTCTCAGCTTTCAATTGATGCAAACATTTTGTAAATCGGTGGTTGCCCTCATGGCGAAAAAAATGTTTTGGTATAAAAATCCAAGATGGCGGCCAAAACCAATATGGCCGACCCAACTTTTTATTATTGCAAAAAGTAGCTCTATCTTTCCTCTTTTCAACAACAATTCGTTTTGAGGTGATTTTTGGAGAAACTTTCGAGTTATAACGGTTGAAATGAGCCACCATTTGACCAAAATCGAGGGGTCTGCAAAAATTATTGTGGCTCAAACTAATGGGGGGTCCATCAATTTGAGTAACCAAATGCATTTTTCTTACTTTTTTAGCGAGGGCATTCAGAAAATCAGCACTTTAAACATTTTTGAAGACAAGGTATAAATAGTGGGCCGGTCTCAGCGAGAATTACCCTGTTTCTATATTTTTCCTGTAAGGTATGGAAACTAAGCTATCTTATAACATATTGATGTCATTCGTTGGTCTTCTAGTTATTTTTGCACAAATAGTTTTTCTTAGGTAGTGCTATAATTGGTACAGACACCTTAGCATGTGCTCATTTCTTGTATTAAATAAAATAAAGGGTATATTTTTTAAGCAAAACTTTGCAACCGTTCACTGCACCCTACTGCTGTCAACCATCCTCGGTTCCGATCTCCTCCCATCCTCGTAGGTCCACCCAATCACCCCCTCTCCATTCCGCTTTCCGCTCACGCATCAGCAGCGGCAAATCTCGACTCCCAGCGTACGCTCGACTCTGGCTTCAAAAACTTGTGAAAACTGTGTTCCTTGCTAAGTAAAACATTTATTTTAGGTGAAACCACGCCAGCGCCAAATGCCAAATGGGATATTAGTTAAACGGCGGCGGCGGTGGCGGTAGCGGCCGGGCGCGCGGTCAACGGTATGGGTCGCCTCATGCGCTGGAAAAGGATCCCGGTTTCCGTTTCGGTGCTGCGATACGAGCGAGAGCGGAAATAATTGGGGGCTGTCCATAAACCACGTGGTCATTTTTTTGGGACTTCTCAACCCCCCCCCCCCCCCCCGCGTGGTCATTTGTCCATACAAATTTTTTTATTCGTCCATACAAAATGCTCATAGGCCGAACCCCCCCCCCCCCCCCCTCATGACCACGTGGTTTATGGACAGCCCCTTGGGTGTGTCTAATAATTTATACGAGCACTCTTGACGCTGCTCGGCAGGAAATGCTTGTGGGAGCGAGCGAGAACACACCAGTCGCAGCGGTGAAACAGGACGATTCTTTTTTTTTGTGTTATCCTTGCGATGCGGTACATAAGCTTCGAGGATAGGCACTTACACAGAGGCATACAACGACGTAAGAACTAATACCACGTTGAACTCATCGAGTTATAGAAGGCATAAGTGGTGGTGGTACGCTAGCCTGAAGGGGAGGGGAAACACTGTAAATGCCTTGGTGTGACTTGTACATTTCCGCCATGAATGGTTGTTGCAGTGAAAGGAAAATTGTGTTTTTTGTTCTTTCATTGTTTCGGCTGGGATCATAAGGACGATGACAAATCCGAAAACGACAGCTGACAACTCGGTGCGTATTTAGGTACACCAACCTCTTTTGGCGCTGCTGGCCGGGGGTTGGAAGCGAAGGTGAAGTGTAGTATGCAGTGAAGTCGTGCGGACGTTCTTGGGTGGAGTGAAAACTTAATTTATGTGTATTTTTGTTAAGGTGCGTAGTTTGTTATCCAGGGCTGATAGAAGATGGTTTGATGAATTTGTGTCGTTATTTCTCAAACTATTGATTTATAACTACCGTAAAACGGGCTATCTTTGATAGTGCGGGAGGCATTGTATATTACAATTTTACCTCAAAACGAAGCTTTTGCGGTCTGTACCAATAAAATTGATTTTTTGCCATTACGTTGTGAAAACGTTAACTTTTCACTGAGTAAAAGGGCGCTAAATAGACCTATTTTTTCATCAAAACTAAACCGCTGAAAAGTACAAATTTTCGACACTTGTTCTGAAAAGTAGCACTTTTCGGTACTTTTACCAACATACATTTTTCATTCATTTTCGTGTGTGTTATCAATAGCAAACAAAATCAAAGATAATCGTAAACATCGTAGTTGCTACTCCGTGATTGATCGGAACAATCGAAGTTGCACAGAGATCCAATGAATGGTGCTTGGGACTAGCTACACACTCTCAATGTGCACAAAACGAGAGTTCAATATTTTAAAGTCAATAACGGCGCCGACCAAGTCCTTACGGTCATCGGGAAAGGAAAAGGAATGTTAGTTCGACAACTGTTGTTACTAGAAACCGTGGAATCCACAGCATCCCCACAGTTGTCTCGGAAAGGAGTAAATTGACTTAGTTATAGCGACAAGTGCCCAAAATAGGTACACCTGCCCAAATGGTACAAGACCCTATACGGAGAATAAACTTTCAAGCTTAGATAGCTATTTTCGAATTATGTATTTTACTAAGAATAGTCCCATGTCTTACCTGTGATTGACAGCCATTGAGGTATTGATGCCAAATATTTAAAATTTACTCAATTGATTGTTGGTGTGTTATGCCAGCACCAGAGTTACAAGATTAATTTGCAGATATTACAGGCTCCAGGAGTCCTCATGAAAACGCATTGGCGAAATTGTCCCAACTTCTTCTAGTATGCAAAGAAAAAAAAAAACTCGGAATGATCTCACCCAGTTCCATGTCGTCGGATGATCGCTGCTACTCCTTGACTCCTTCAATTTTCTGCAATACTATTTGCTACCAAGTGTGCATCCATTTTCATCACTTCACAAGGAAGGACAACGTGCACCTGCTCCAAACACGAACAATGCAACGTGGCTGAGATTATCATCGCAACTGCCTCAAACACGCGTTACTTTTCGTTTTTTTTTCCTTCCAACAATGCCACCCGACCGAGATCCCCATCGCAACTGCCCCAAACACGCGTCATTTTTCGTTTTTTTCGCCGAACAATGCAATCCGATCGCGATCTTCATCGCAACTGCCCCAAACATGCATCATTATTGACTTTTTCCTTCGAACAATGCCACCCGATCGTGATCCCCATCGCAACTGCCCCAAACATGCGTAATTTTTCACTTTTTGCGTCGAACAATGCAACGCGACCGAGATTTTCATCACAACTGCCCCAAACACTCGTCATTTTTCACTTTTTCCTTCGAACAATGCAACGCGACCGAGATCCCCATCGCAACTGCCCCATACACGCATAATTTTTGACTTTTTCCTTCGAACAATGCCACCCGATCGAGATCCCCATCGCAACTCTCATTTTCGTGTGTATTATCAATAGTAGGATGAACTGCATGTTAAATGAGGTTAATTGACTATGATAATCAATCGTACCTCATTCTGCAGAAGTACGTAACCTAGAAAAAAAACCCTATTCAAACCTCATTTTTCGTAATGACAAAAAATAGTATGCAACTCGTTGCAAAACTCGATTTTTTCAGCACTTATCGTATTTATCCAACTCGGCAAGCCTAGTTGGATAAATGTACGATTCGTACTGAAAATATCATCATTTTGCTACTTGTTGCAAAAATAAGTAATTTTACTACTAGATTCTAATATACACTGGAACCACTGGACATTTGAGGTGAGGCTAAGGGGGATTCCAGAAAGTTCCCATAAAATCCATAAAAGGGGGTTCCAAGGGGCTCCAGGGGCATTTTAAGTGGATGTTTCAGGGGATTTGAAGAGCCTTTGAAGGGCTATCAGTCAAGATTGGCTGGCGTTTTAATGGGATTAAGGGGAATTCAGGGGAATTTCAATAGTATTAAGGGGATTCAGGGATGTTTCAAGGGATCCTAGGAGTATTGAAAGGGCGTTGCATGAGACATGAGGGGCGTTGCAATGGGGTTTAAGAGTCGTTTCAAGGTATTCTAGAGTCATTTCAGAGTAATTTAAAAGTTTCAGAGTGTTTCAAGAACATTTAAAGGCATTCCTAGAGGTTGTAGGGGCGTTTCATAGCATTTCAGGGGATTTCAGGTGCGTTTCAGGGGGTTTACAGACCCTATTAAAGTTTCTAGAACACCTTAAAGAGACGAAAACTTCCATTGCCGGCCACGTTCATTGTTTTCGTTACGAAGATTACTTTCATTCCAAAAACGAATGATACAAGGTATGGTATGGAATGTGATTCGCCTGAAAAGCTGGTGTTGGGTGGCAGGCAAGATAATTTTGTGAATTTATTGCTGAATTACAAAATTCCTGAAGACATACAAAAATAGTTAGAATCTACAAGATATTCGAAAGTCCATGTAACTTACGATAGTGTTCGCTACCACCAAACAAATATAATTTAATTGTTGCTCAGTTATACTAAGTTCGTTGGTCGAACTGCCTGCAAAAACTTAAGCTTGTATTTGCTTTTTAGCCTAATGTTATCTTAAATTTCACACCTTTGATTAGCTAGGAAAAAAATGTAAGATCTGGTGACAACTTCTACTCTGTCTTTGTTTGAACACAATCTATGTTTATAGAAATATAATAAATGTAATGAACTTCGTATTTTTATGATTTTAGCCATGATCTTACCGTTCATTGAAATATATAATTATAATAGGCTTCGAATTCAACAAATTAGCAATTGTTGTAATTGCGGGATTGCTTGAAGAGCTGTAAACAAGGTGCATTCATGGTTAAAAAATATTTCACATAACATCATAGCATATGCAATACCTAGTAGGATAGTAACACTAATAGTGTTACGTTAGAGAAAATATTTTGAGTCATTTTGAGTTATTTTGTTAAGTGTGCATACCAAAAACATTACGTCCAAACGTCAAAGTTAAAACCACTGGGAACCGTGCAGAGAACGTTGGCTTGAAATCAAACAAGGTACAGAGAGTTTACTTGCCGAACGGAAATCAACGACATCCGCTTGACACACACATCAACACTCGGAAAGATCGGCACAAAGCACGAAGTGGAGTGATGACCGGTGGCTTGACCAGCAAGCAGAAAACATCGTGCTGCCGGACGATAAGGACGGATGCGGTGTGACCGCCATCGGAACAGTCGCCTTCGGAACTAAGGTCGCACAGCAAGTACCGCTTTCACCCGTGGGTCTGAGGAGAAACCGGACGGAAATTTTAGCTGGTGAGTTAATGGCCCGAAAATCATGGCACTTCGCTGACGTACTGCTCTTCCAAATCAGGCAAAAAATCGCTCATTTGCTGAGCATCAGCACGGCGCTCCTTCTCCGATCGCGAACTGGGACATGCATGAACCGCTTCGAAGAGGGTCCATCAACCGATCATCCGACCGCACGTTTCTCGGGCGGCGTCGCACGCGATCTTCGTTCTAAGGTGAGTGGCATGAGAAAACTCCAGAAACACGGCCAGCTGATGAAATACATGCTTTTAGTGGGAATCACGCTCATCGAACAGCACTGTGTCCTTGTTGGACTGGTGTGCCTTGCACAAAACACGAATTGCATGCACCATTCGACGAGCAATCCGTAGGAAACAGCACCATTCTAAACTGCACGGTTGTTGGCAGGCACAGCGTACCCGCAAAGTGTGCGGCGGTGGATGATACGAGTTAAAACCAGAGCAACCACCTAGGTGAGTCCCTTTGACCGTAGTGTGACAAGCGTGGACTAACGGAACCCTTCTCCCCAGATCTAAACCTAGCCACACAGAACGAACTCGACGCCCAGCGATTGGCCATCCACGGGATCTGTTACAAACGGAAAAGCCTTCATAAGAAGTAGGTTCCCCATCCTCGCCATTAATAGGGGACCTCGAGATACTAATTTGAGTACGTGTCAGGGCTTTTCTTTCAGAGCCTCGAATCTTTTGGCAGCGTCCACCCGGACGGCTCCACGGACGGGATCCGACTGGAGGCAGACGTGGGCAAGCGAGACACGATCACCACCGTACCGGAGCAACCTGCAGTGAGCAGCGAGAAGCCACGGAGGACGCATTCGCCACACCGGAATACGGTTCCGACTTCTAAGACGACGGGGAAAAGAAGAGCCGTGTCCAGCCCGACGCATCACCCGGCTCGCATCAGATTGCCCTGGGTCATCCCGGACGACTGTCCGGACGGAAATCGATTGGAGACGGACGGGGGCAAGCGAAACACGGCCACGACGTACTGCAGTAGCCTGCGGCGTGTAGCGAGAAGCGACGGAGGAAAATTCGTCTCACCTGAAGACGACTCGGGCTTCCAAGGCCGACAGTGGTTCCAGTCGACGCGTCAGTCCGTGCGCATATCCATGAGCGGACATTTGTGGACTTGCGAAATGTGGGCGTATCAAGCCGAGTGATAAGCGGCGCGGAGCCGACAAGAAGACGGGTGCACCCAGGAAGAAAACGAGCGTGAGTACCGAAGAAGATTATGTAGTATGGGAAGAAACTAGTTAGAAGCTAGGGATCAGAAGGCAGGAGACAGAATGTTTGGGAAAACGTAATAAAGGGTTTGCACACTGAATTTGAAACTTTGCGTCTTATGTTGTTAGCCGGTCCGATCAATGCCCCTTTCTCACCAGCAACGATCGTTTCACAACATTGGCGCCCAACAAAACGAACCATTTTAGTTTGTGGTTTGTAGATTTTAGAATTTGTGTTCTGTTTGTAGCACAATTCTCTTATTTTGTAGCACATTTGTAGAACCTACCACTTTTTTAGTTTTTGTCTAGTTGGCTAATTAAGACCTTTTGGATCATGGATCTAGCAAGCCTATCAGAAGAAGAGATCAGTTACGAACTGGCCTTGCGCCACGTGAACAATCTCGGGGCACTTCCTCGCAGGGCAAGAGCAGTTCGCTTGCGTGCTCTTATGCAGGATGATGAAATAAAAGGAATACTTTACGACAATTCCTCCCATGTTATGGATGTGGGAGACAATATCAGTCAATGTCAATCTCGCGTGCGCGAATTAATACCCGAAGTGGAAGCAGCATTGAAGCGCGGTGATCTCCCAGCAGTTCGTTTACTACGGTCGCGGTTAGTGCACTATCGGGACAGACTATCCATCGTGGATCCACCGGTAGCTTTCCTCGACACACACGCAGCCGTGGCGCTTTTAGTGCAGTTTTCCCTGGAAGATGTGGACGATGCGCTAGGAAGAACGAAGAAAAGTGCCAGACCAGTGAACAGTGACAGTGCTAACAGAAGCAGTACCGGTGCAGTTCCAAAAGGGACCACACAATCTTCGACCGTGACTGAAGGAGACTTCCTAGGATTCGACGAGAATGGAAATCCAGTCAACCATTCGGGTACATCGAATCAAGCGTCCATCATCCACGCTGAGCGACAACAGCGACATACAGCATCTCCAGTGACCGAGCCGACAGCAGCTAGACCTCAACGCGACAGCTCAACACTCCACGACAACGAGAGAGGCGCTGCATCGTTAGAAGCCATGCGTACCACGCGAGGAAGAGGTTGGAGCGCGGTTGGTCAGCGAGTCGTCCCGAACAACAGGTTTGAAGCGCAGAAAAACTCCAGCTGGCGAGAACCAACGATGGGCAGCACCATTCCACCACCGCCATATGAACCGATAAGAACCGATGCGGGCGAAGCTGATGCGAGAGGTGACTACAACCAACTGCGGGCCGATCTACTGCGACAGCTGAACTACAGGGCGCAAGAACACGTTCCAAGACCGCTGTTAGAAGAAAGAAGAACACTGAAGGCCATCCATAACTGGCCGTTCAGATACAAAGGCGAGAAGGATGGGTCGTCGCTGAACACCTTTCTGCAACGTGTGGAGATTTTCGCTGCATCGGAAGGAGTAACGGAGGATGTGCTGCTGAGGAACGTCAAACATCTGCTTCTGGACGACGCGCTCAACTGGTACAGCAATGTATACGTGTCGGGAGAGTTGGTAACCTGGGACGATTTCAAGCGGCTGATCAGACAAGAATTCTTGCCGGCGAGCTACGCCTACATTCTGCGGGCCGAAGCATACCACCGCTTGCAGGGCGAAGAAGAGCCGTTCTCCAAATTCTACCAAGATATATCCACTCTCTTCCAATACGTAGATCCTCCGGTGACTGATCAAGAGAAGCTGTTCATCATCAAGAAGAACATGAACTCCACGTATGCTCCGATTGCCGCATCACACCACTCCATACGTCTGCTGGTGAAGGCGTGCAAAGAACTAGACGAACTCCGGAAGCTACAGCATCATCAGCGACGCATCTCGCTACCGTATGGGGCACTGATTGAACCAGCGCTGGCTACTCCGAACTCTTCGCTGCGTCCGTCGAAGCCACAACTACCGCTCCAAAGATTTGGAAAGGTTCATGCTATGGAAACGGAAAGCTTTCACAGTTATGGAGAAAGCTGTTCGCCAACAGCCTACAGTGCAGAAGCAGAACAGGTAGCGCAGGACGAAGATAAGATGGACCAGCGGATGGAAGCCCTGTTACAGCAGGTGAATGCGTTGAAGCTGAGATTCGACCGTCGAGAAGCCGTAGGAAGGCAGTCACCCAACCAACAGTTCCCACAAATGTCAGCGAGCAATCCTAACAACCATCGCCAAGTTCCTGAGGCAAACAACGCTCGAGATCCACCGGCGGCGATGATCTGCTGGAACTGTGACGAAGGGGGACACCGGTTTATGGACTGCGCCAAACCCCAGGCAGTACTGTTCTGCTATCGCTGTGGACAAAAGGGATTCTCGTTGCGAAGTTGCCCGACCTGTCTTCAACGCTCGGGAAACGCGCAAGCGGGGAGCCAGTAACAGAGGGTAGGACATCCTCGCCTCAATTCGACGATCCCTCTACAATTCCTGACCTAGCTCAGATCAACTCACTGATCATCAACCCCGACAACGACAATCGTCCGCACGCAGTGGTAGACATACTCGGGAAACAAGTTACCGGATTACTCGACAGCGGGGCCAACTGTTCGATTCTAGGAGGCGACAACGTAAAGATGGCGCAGGAGCTAGGCTTGCAGCAAATAGCTCTGGTAGGAGGCATCAAGACGGCAGACGGAACTGAGCATCGCATACAATCGTACACCCGATTGCCGATAGCCTACAACAACAAAAATGAAGTCGTGTCGATGTTGCTCCTTCCCACGTTGCCGACCTGTGTGATCTTCGGGATGAACTTCTGGAACGCCTTTAGCATAAAACCTGTGTGCTGCACGATAAACCTGGAGGCTGAAAAGGAGGTCGCGCCGCAACAAGAATCCATGAAGCCGTTGTCAGAAGAAGAGAAGCAGATACTGGACGAAGCCATAAGCCACTTCCCGAAGGCCGAACCCGGAAGACTCGGAAGAACAGACCGGTACGTACATCGAATCGACGTTGGAGAAGCGAAGCCACGAAAACAGCGCTATTATCCCATGTCCAAGTACGTTCTCGACGAGGTGAATAAGGAGATCGACCGGATGCTGGAGCTCGACGTGATAGAAGAGGCACTATTCTCGCCGTGGAACAACCCGCTGGTTGCCGTGAAGAAGAAGACCGGTCAGTACCGTGTCTGTCTAGATGCCCGTCACCTTAACTCGGTGATGGTTAACGAGGGGTATCCCATCCCACAGATATCGGCAATCATGAACAACCTCAGCGGATGCACCTACATCTCGGCGATCGACCTAAAAGATGCCTTCTGGCAAATGCCATTGGAAGAGAAATCCCGGCCGGTGACAGCTTTCACAGTGCCGCAAAGAGGTCACTTCCAGTTCAAGGTCGTCCCCTTCGGACTTTGTACAGCGAGTCAAGCGCTGGCACGGCTGATGACGCACATCTTCGCCGACCTGGAACCTCACGTGTTCCACTACCTGGACGATATAATCATCTGTTCACGCACCTTCGACGAGCACATCAAGCTGATGAAGGAAGTGGCAAAGCGGCTGAGGGACGCTGGACTGACTATCTCCGCCGAAAAGTCGAAGTTCTGCCTGGAGGAGATGAAGTACCTGGGATATGTGCTGAATCAAAGCGGATGGAACGTAGATCAGGAGAAGTTTGAGTGCATCGTGCGTTTCCCAGCTCCGCAATGCAGGAAGGAGGTACAGCGGTTTTTAGGAATGTGCAACTGGTACCGCAGGTTCATTGCGAACTTCTCCAGAATCGCAGTACCGCTGACAGAGCTGACGAAGACGAAAACCAAGTTCCGATGGACGAAAGATGCAGAAGACGCGTTCCTGAAACTCAAATCAGCCTTGGTAGCAGCACCAGTTCTAGCGATGCCTGATCACACGAAACCGTTTGCCATTGCATGCGATGCGAGCGATGTAGCGATTGGTGCGGTACTGACGCAGGAGACAGACGGGGAAGAACATCCTATTGCCTACTTCTCCCAGAAACTGTCCTCGTCAGAGCGAAAGTATTCTGTGACAGAACGTGAATGTTTGGCCGTCATCCGGGCAATAGAGAAGTTTAGAGGGTACGTAGAGGGCACGAAGTTCACGGTACACTGCGATCACTCTGCCTTGAGCTATCTGAGATCAATGAAGAACCCTACAGCACTCATGAGTCGCTGGATACTCAGATTGAACGCCTTCGACTTCGACATCAAATACCGGAAGGGAGAAATCAACACGGTACCGGATGCTTTGTCTAGAATTGTCAGCACGATGGTCTTCGCTGCAGATGCTTCCGTCGATCAGTGGTACCAGAAGTTAACGGAACGAGTGCAGCAAGACGGGGCTAAGTTTCCGGACTTCCGTCTGGTGAATCAAGAGCTTTACAAGAACTGCAGCTGTAGGAATGAAGAAGGCGCGCTGACACACCGGTGGAGGAAAGTTGTCCCGCTCAATCAGCGAGCTGAAGTGATTGCGAAGTTCCACGACTCAACATCAGGAGCGCATCTCGGATTCCAGAAGACTTGGCAGAAGCTGCAGAACCACTTTTACTGGCCGAAGATGATGGAGGACGTCGCACGGTACGTGAGGGGATGCGAGACATGCAAAGCCAGCAAAGCGCCGAACAGAACAATGATGCCGAACATGGGTGGTCCCAAACCTGCCCGTGTACCTTGGGAATTGGTGTCGGTCGACTTCGTAGGTCCTTTCACTCGCTCTCGTGCCGGAAACACAGTGATGCTCGTCGTAGTGGACTGGGTGACGAAATACGTTGTCGTTCATCCGATGAGATCTGCGGACTCCGTTAAAATGGTGGAATTCCTAGAACAGCAAGTCTTCCTACGCTACTCTCGACCACGGATCATTCTCTCGGACAACGGGAAGCAATTTCTGTCGGCTGCCTTCAAAGCGTTGATCGCTAAGCACAACATCATTCACATGAAGACTGCGTTCTACTGTCCGATGGTGAACAATGCCGAGAGAGTGAACAGAGTCCTCATCACCTGCATACGAGCTCTGTTGGATGAAGATCACCGAGGCTGGGACGAAAACCTGCAAGCGATCGTAGCAGCCATCAACGGAGCGAAGCACGAGGCGACCGGTGTCAGCCCGCACTATGCGAACTTCGGTAGGGAGCTGATACTGCACACTGATCTGTATACTCAGCAGGAGTTGAACACGCCCGACGATCCGAAAGTGGCACAGGACGTACGGCTATCGGCGATTCGTCGTATCCACCAGTTCATCATCCAGCGCATAAAGAACAACCACGAAAAGACGAAGCAGCGATACAATCTGCGGACACGCGACATCGTTTTCAAGGTTGGTGATCTCGTCTGGCGTAGAACATTCACGCAGTCTTCCAAGGTGGATCACATCAACCGCAAACTCGACTCCAAATTCGCTCCGGCGACGGTGGTGAAGATCCTGGGAAGCAATCTCTACGTGCTGGAAGACGTGAAGGATGGCAAGCGAGGACAGTATCATGCCAAGGACATAAAGCCAGACTAACGAAGTAATTCCACAAGCTATGTAAGCAGCAACAGCTGTCAACTACGAATTATCTTCGGAGATACACCAAAATACGCGAAGCGGTCAAGATTCCATGGCGCAGAGCGAGAAACCAGACAACGCCCAAGGGTAGCAGAAGGAACGCAGTGAAGAAGAAACACAACGCGCTCCGGAAACACGGAGGACCCTGACGGTGCTGCGCCGCACAAGAATAATCTCTGCAGTGGAGTCTAGTTCGTCGTTCAGCGGCACTCATCAGACAACGGAGCCTAGGCAATCTCGGATTAGTTCCCAGTCGAGCTCCCAAACCAGGTCGAGCGTCCACAGTCAGGTGGGATGAGCAACAACTTTTCATAAACTACCTCTCCACCTTGACCATTATACAGCTATGTACGCAAATTCGTTTGTCAACTACAAACTTCCTAAGAAGTAAAAACACGCTTTGCGGTCAAGACAACGGTTCATCAGCAGCGAGAATCAGCGGTACACCAACACTTCTATCGCGCCAAGAAGTGTACCGCGCGCCGTTCGCGATCGTGAGAAATCGCACCCTGCGTCTTTGGAAACGGGGAGCAGGGATCTCTGCAGTACACCAGCTGGCTTCTGGATAGGAGGAGTGGAGAGTCGGAGATCGACGACCAACAATCGGTTCGACGCGGCTTGAAGCTTACGGCCACTATCGGGCGCAGCGGAATCGCACCTGGGAGTACTGGGAGAGGAGGAGTACGTGGCAGCGCCTACGGCAGGCGAGGGAGATTGGGACCCCGAAAACTATCCAGTGAGTAGGGAGGCTCCAAATACCGGAAATTGAGACAACGCGACAAGACCACAACCTACGGCAGGTTCGGGAGATTGGGACCCTGAAAGCAACTCAGCGAGTAGGGAGGCTCCAAATGCCATAAACAGCGACTGCATGAAGCCTACGGAGGGCTCGGGAGATTGGAACCCTGAAAGTTGAAGGATGGCCCCAAATACCAACAGAAGTGTCGGCACAGCGAAGGTAGGAGGACACAGCCGGCGAGGGAGATTGGGACTCCGAAAGCTAGTAAGGTGACGCCAAATGCCATCGACGGACAAGCTATGCAGACAGCGAGCAGGGAGCTGTTAACGACGAGCCTACGAGCCACCGAAACACGTCTTAGGGCAGTGGCTAGAGGACCAAGATCATCAAGCGGAACCTCGCCGTTCCTTGCAGCACAGCGGACCAACACATCAGAATCATCTGTCGCACACGGTCTAAACCTCAAACACAACGACCCGCCAGACAGTGAGGGACCCTGGGTAGTCGACCACGGAGTTGAAGGACCTGCAGCTTCGCGGATACGCCGCTGATCATCCGATCGGGCACCAAAACTGCTGCGGAGAATCCCACCGAGTGACATTGACAAACTTCCAGGCACAGGTCTTGAACTAAGTGGTAGTCGGTTGCATGGGGGTCACTACGAAAAACTTCCATAAAAGCAACGCGACCGGGGGGCGCGGTAAAACCTCCTTTCTGGGCTCGTAGTGATTCAGGACGACCAAATCCGACCTTTACTCAATCGTGACTGACAACATCCACTGTAGACGTTCATATATTAGCCAACACTAACCGTAATTTTCGTTACATGTTTTGATCTTTAGTTTTATTGTAGCTCTTAAAACTAGAATAGATCATACTGAGTGTTTTGCCACAGGAACGGCATAGCACAGAAGATGGGACAAGAACTAGCGCAGAGACATTTGCTCATTTGTGAGCGTTCAGATCACCTTTGGCAGGACTCGCTGCCGTTATGTTTGTTTTGATTATGTTTTGAGCTTTTGGATCTGGCGAACAACAAGGTTTGCGTTTGTTAGTTTTGTTGCAGTTATCGACATCTTGAGGTCTACTCAAAAGATAGCCTTCAGATCTGCTCCAGTCTCTCTGCGACTTCTTGTAGAAGTGAGTCTGAGAGTTTTTTGTGAGCTGCCTGTCAGCGCTCACAAAAAACTCTGCGCCTGTGGTAAGGTTGTGTTACGTTAGAGAAAATATTTTGAGTCATTTTGAGTTATTTTGTTAAGTGTGCATACCAAAAACATTACGTCCAAACGTCAAAGTTAAAACCACTGGGAACCGTGCAGAGAACGTTGGCTTGAAATCAAACAAGGTACAGAGAGTTTACTTGCCGAACGGAAATCAACGACATCCGCTTGACACACACATCAACACTCGGAAAGATCGGCACAAAGCACGAAGTGGAGTGATGACCGGTGGCTTGACCAGCAAGCAGAAAACATCGTGCTGCCGGACGATAAGGACGGATGCGGTGTGACCGCCATCGGAACAGTCGCCTTCGGAACTAAGGTCGCACAGCAAGTACCGCTTTCACCCGTGGGTCTGAGGAGAAACCGGACGGAAATTTTAGCTGGTGAGTTAATGGCCCGAAAATCATGGCACTTCGCTGACGTACTGCTCTTCCAAATCAGGCAAAAAATCGCTCATTTGCTGAGCATCAGCACGGCGCTCCTTCTCCGATCGCGAACTGGGACATGCATGAACCGCTTCGAAGAGGGTCCATCAACCGATCATCCGACCGCACGTTTCTCGGGCGGCGTCGCACGCGATCTTCGTTCTAAGGTGAGTGGCATGAGAAAACTCCAGAAACACGGCCAGCTGATGAAATACATGCTTTTAGTGGGAATCACGCTCATCGAACAGCACTGTGTCCTTGTTGGACTGGTGTGCCTTGCACAAAACACGAATTGCATGCACCATTCGACGAGCAATCCGTAGGAAACAGCACCATTCTAAACTGCACGGTTGTTGGCAGGCACAGCGTACCCGCAAAGTGTGCGGCGGTGGATGATACGAGTTAAAACCAGAGCAACCACCTAGGTGAGTCCCTTTGACCGTAGTGTGACAAGCGTGGACTAACGGAACCCTTCTCCCCAGATCTAAACCTAGCCACACAGAACGAACTCGACGCCCAGCGATTGGCCATCCACGGGATCTGTTACAAACGGAAAAGCCTTCATAAGAAGTAGGTTCCCCATCCTCGCCATTAAGGCGAAACTGGAAGCATTTCCTCATTTTTTTGGTTTTTGATTTTTTATTAACTAACGAAGCAATATTTTTAAAATCGGTTTTCGTGCACATGTAGAGTATGGATCAGGGTATCTTCTGAATTTTTTACGCTGCAGAAAATATTTTTCGTTTTTGCTGAAACCATTTTTTAGTGAAATTTTGTTCAAAAATGGTTTCTGCAAAAACGAAAAACATTTTCTCTCGCGTAAAAAAATCAGAAGATACTCTGATCCATACTCTACAACTGCACGAAAACCGATTTTGAAAATATCGCTTCGTTATTTAATAAAAAATCAAAAACCAAAAAGTGACGAAATGGATCCAGTTTCGCCTTAATAGGGGACCTCGAGATACTAATTTGAGTACGTGTCAGGGCTTTTCTTTCAGAGCCTCGAATCTTTTGGCAGCGTCCACCCGGACGGCTCCACGGACGGGATCCGACTGGAGGCAGACGTGGGCAAGCGAGACACGATCACCACCGTACCGGAGCAACCTGCAGTGAGCAGCGAGAAGCCACGGAGGACGCATTCGCCACACCGGAATACGGTTCCGACTTCTAAGACGACGGGGAAAAGAAGAGCCGTGTCCAGCCCGACGCATCACCCGGCTCGCATCAGATTGCCCTGGGTCATCCCGGACGACTGTCCGGACGGAAATCGATTGGAGACGGACGGGGGCAAGCGAAACACGGCCACGACGTACTGCAGTAGCCTGCGGCGTGTAGCGAGAAGCGACGGAGGAAAATTCGTCTCACCTGAAGACGACTCGGGCTTCCAAGGCCGACAGTGGTTCCAGTCGACGCGTCAGTCCGTGCGCATATCCATGAGCGGACATTTGTGGACTTGCGAAATGTGGGCGTATCAAGCCGAGTGATAAGCGGCGCGGAGCCGACAAGAAGACGGGTGCACCCAGGAAGAAAACGAGCGTGAGTACCGAAGAAGATTATGTAGTATGGGAAGAAACTAGTTAGAAGCTAGGGATCAGAAGGCAGGAGACAGAATGTTTGGGAAAACGTAATAAAGGGTTTGCACACTGAATTTGAAACTTTGCGTCTTATGTTGTTAGCCGGTCCGATCAATGCCCCTTTCTCACCAGCAACGATCGTTTCACAACAATAGTAGAAGAAATATCGAATTCAAGGTGCGATTTGCATTGGTATTTAGTATTTTTACAAGCCGAATTTTTCGTAATAACTAATTTCACTGCATCAATCTATTGTTTCGATGTCATGGATTGCTTAGTTGGAGCTTCTCTTCTTCTTATTTGACTCGCAGGCAGTCCCCTTGACAGGTGCTGGGCGTGGCGAGAATGGACATTCAGTTTTGCCTACATTGGGCACACGGGGTAGAACGGGCTCTGACGTAGCGCACCCAACACTCCCCCTCGAAATGCTATTATCCTGAACTGCATTACTTCTAACGCCTACGTCAAGCACGGCAAGTTTTACCGCAGGTCGCTCATAGATTCCGCTGGCAGTTTGAACGGTAGCACTTCTCACTTGATGATCAGCTCCATGCCTGATCCCGATTACACGACCCTTGGGCCAGGTGTTCCGTGGAAACTTTGGGTCCACGATGATAACCAGGTCGTTGATCTCAATCGGCTTGACATCTGAGAACCATTTCGTTCGGCGCGTGATACATGGCAGATAATCTCGAAGCCATTGCTTCCAAAACTGGTTTGCTAAGGCTTGCGAAAGCTTCCAGCTGTTCTTCAGTACCGTTGATCTGTCATCGAAGGGTACCCACGTTCTCAAACCATTGCTAGATCCCAACAAAAAATGGTTGGGGGTTAATACTGGGGAACAGTCGTCATCTAGAGGCAGGTCAGTCATCGGGCGGGAATTCACGACGTTCTCTATTTCCGTTAGCATGTTCTCGAGAACTTCGTGAGACACGGTTCTGTTAGGCTTCAGTTTGGCTAGATTTTGCTTCACGGTTCGCACGAGGCGCTCCCATGCCCCTCCCATGTGTGGAGATGCCGGAGGTATGAAAGCCCAGCTGGTGTGCGAGGTTGTGAACTCTCCCAAGTAACACAATTAGTTATAATACTGTATATAATACATGTTTCATACAAACGTCCATGTTTTGTTTCAAATATGGAAAACGTATTTTCATACACTTATATAACCGAAAAAGCGCAAAAAATGGCGGCTTATAAAACATCTTTGATGTTACTGAAGATGTTTTTCAATACATCATTATAACATAAAATCATGTATCGAATATGTTCTCAGCAACATCATAACAACTTTCTTATTGCTGGCACGAAATTAATATTCATCAACCACGCACTGCAAACCAATATGGCATCTATTATAAATGCAGCATTAAGTGATGGCTCAACATAATTTTCAGGTCTTACACATCGTGTGTAATTTACCATCTCGATGTTTGGGCACTATGACTTAATTTCATGTGCCGTTCAAAATTTATGGTGAAATAAGCACTTTTCCTCCTAATAAATTCATTCGCTTTCCATCGGAAAGAAATAAGAAGGGAAGTTTTTTGACATTTCTGTGGTTTGTAAGAGATTTTCAAACAAATATTCAGACATGCAACATGGTGGCTTCTTGACAAAGTACCGTCAGAATGTTTTGGGATGTTATTTTAAATTATGATGTATTAATGGCATTCTTTTAGACTGTAGAATTTGTCTTCGTTATCAATAAGGAAATTATATTATTTCATTACATATTTAAACTGTTCCAGATGGATAATTATTGGCAGAAACATCAGTAGATGAACTAACGGCTATATATATATAAAAATGATAGTGTGAAACTTTTTAGCAGGCACTGTAATTGGTCTGGCCTGATATACGGAAGAGCTCAAAATTTTAGAAATACGTTTAAATTACGACTGTTATACATCTCAATAACATGTTTGTCGAATACCACTTGAATCGAATGAAATACATTGAAAAAACATCATAGCAACGTATTTTGAACATCTACTACTCAATAGCATACGACGATGTCATTTTTGGTTTTGGATGACCTGTTTTGAACATAGGTATAACAATAACAAAGTTGGAGTGCGTTTCCTAGAACGAATACCAAATAATTGATTTCGTTTGTTTCACGGGATAAAAATAGTTTAAAAACTGTGCTGGTAAGGGAGATTTAGCCGCCAGGTAAGTGTCCCCAGTGATTTTAAGGTGACGGGAGGCCTGCCATATAAATAAAGTTGAATGGTGGCGTCCATCTTTCGAGCCATGGTGACTGTGATCTGCTGATTGGTCTGCGCCAAGCTTTTAGAGACTATTAACATACCCATTAGTTACCCCGTTTAGCATACTTGTAGCAGGATCAATCCACAAACCATAAAATTAAAGTTGCAATCGTATTTGGATTGCCTTGTATTTTTAAGTGAAAGAGATGTTTCTTAAATAATGATCAAATCAGTGAGAAGAGATAGCAAACTAATTATGTTGTACATTAACGTATTTAGCACGTAAAAACAACGTTTTAATAACATGTTTGATCTCAAAGGTTATAACTATGTGCTGCTGATGTTATACAAAACATCTTCAATTAAAGGATGACGGTGATATAAATATCTTGTGTAACCAACGCTAAATTTACGTTATTTTAACTTGTAGTGAGGATGATAACATTTTTCAGTAACTTGTTATTGCCAAACACAGTTAAAACATAATTTCAACATAATATGTATTCAAATACGATTATAGTACTATACTACAACGTCTTTTTTTAGGTTTATTCTCAAAGATGTTTTCTGTGTTACTTGGGCTGTCGCAAGTCGTTCCTGATCCAAATTCTTCACCGCGCTATTCAACTCTTTGCTGGCTCCTTGAAAGTTTGTTCCCCGATCGCTGTATATAACTGCTGGAACTCCTCTCCGGGACATGACATTTCTTAAAGCCATTATGCAAGAATCGGTAGTCATTGTGTGAACTATTTGTAGGTGAATGGCGCGAGTGGTAAGACATGTGGCAAGCAACACCCATCGTTTTTCAAGCCGCCGTCCCAAGATGATCACGTAAGGGCCAAAGTAGTCCACCCCCATATATGTAAATGGACGAGCATATGCAGCCAGACGTGAAAGAGGCAAGTCTCCCATACTCGGCGATTGTGGTCGTGCTTTATCGTTTTTGCACTGTTGACAGGTTCGTCGAATACTACAGGGGATGGCCAAAATGTTTGGGATAGGCAACTTTTTTTCTCCCACAAAAAAATTCAACATGCTGTAACTTTTCATAGAGTGCATCAAAAAATCTCAAATTTTGACTGTTTGTCAACCTATTATGTGTGCATCACTGGTACAAATTTGGGCTCGATTGATTAATTTTTCGCGAAGTTAGAACCGTTCGCGTAAAACACTATTTTTTAGACAACTCATTTTTGAGCTGTCATATCTCGGAAACCAGTTAACCGAATTGAATGAATTTTTTAACGTTTATCAACAATATATTGATGCTTAATACGACGTTATAAAATGTAATATTTCCTCACGGCGAATTAAGTTATATCGGGTTGAAATTTTTACCCATATAGAGGAAAATAAGTAAAATTTACAATACCACACAAAAATTATTAAATGTGTTCTTCTTTCAATCTAAATAGGCTCTAATATATCTAATTAGAGATAATTTGAGAACAGAAGTGGAAAATCTTTGGATAACAATACTAAAATTTATTGACATTGATGTAAAAAAATACATTTTTTCGAAAAAAGTCCAAAAAGTGTCAATCCATGATAACTTTTTTCAACGTTTAAAAAGTGTCTATGTTTTAATAGTTTGTGAAGCATTTACATATTGTTAGTGTACGTTCAAAATTTCATTCAATTCGGTTTACTGGTTTCCGAGATATGACAGCTCAAAAATGCGTTGTCTAAAAAAAGGTGTTTTACCCGAACGGTTCCAACTTTGCGAAATATTAATCAATCGAGCCCAAATTTATACCAATGATGCACATATAATAGGTTGACAAACAGTCAAAATTTGAGATTTTTTGATGCGCTCTATGAAAAGTTATAGCATGTTGAACTTTTTTGTGAGAGAAAAAAAAGTTGCCTATCCCAAACATTTTGGCCATCCCCTGTATTATACGTAGCTTTCAGGTGAGAAATGCTATATCGCTGCCGCAACTCGTTGATGGTTGTGTTGTGGTTTTGGTGATAATGTTTGCTATGGTAGTAGAATACTAGGAGTCTAGTGATGTGATGATCCCTGGGTAGAATAATAGGGTTGACCGCGTCTTGGTTTGCAAATTGGCATGCCTTGGTCCTACCGCGAACACGGAGTACGCCGTCTTCATCAAGAAAAGGGCAGAGGCGATAGATGGAGCTGCTCTTTGGGATCACCAATGAAGAGGTTTCCTTCGTTCGTTTTTCCAGAAGAACGGCAACTTCGTCAGAAAAGGCACTGCGTTGAGCCAACCGGTACAGATATTTTTCTGCTAAATCCAGCTCTAGGTTTGTTAATGGTCCTGTGGCCCTTTCGTGTTTGAATGCCTTCGCATTCCCGATGAAACGAAACACGTAAGCAACGCGGCGTAGTAGAGGTGTCCATTTGGAGAATCTTTGGGGATCAATAATCGGCTTCAACACCCTCAGGTGCACTAGCAAGTGCGGACGTAATTCCTCTACTGTTGCTCCGGAATGCGATTTTACTGGCCATTCTGATTCCGGTTTCCTCAAAAATTCTGGTCCATTGAACCAGCGACTAGTTGTGCTCATGTCGGGAACACGCTTCCACTTGGTTCCGTCATCCGCGACGTTTTGTTTTGTCTGGATCCATTGCCACTCGCCAACGTCTGAAGCTTCTAGTATTTCGCTCACGCGGAACGCGACGAATTGGCTATATCGACGATGATCCGATTTTAGTCAACTAATTACATCGCTTGAGTCCGTCCAAAAGAAACGTTTGGTGACATTGATGGACAGCGATTTTATTATGCTATTGGCAAATCTTACTCCGATGACGCAAGCTTGGAGCTCTGAGCGCGGAATAGACAAAAACTTAATGGGAGCAACGCGGGTCTTCGACCCTACTAAAGCAGTTTCAATTGTCTGTTCCTCTTGAAAACGTAGCCACAGCCGCGAATCCTTTTTCGCTAGCGTCGACGAATATATGCAACTGCACGTCCGTGGAGCTTCCGATAGACGTAGCAGTCCTATAGCATCGTGGAATCTGTACTTTCGCCACAGCTGGTAGAACGTTCAGCCACTCCAACCACATTTCAAACTGCTTATCTTCGACTACATCATCCCATCCTACAGGCGTGCGCCAAATTTCCTGCAGCACTACTTTCAGGTACATCAGGAAATGCCCAATAAGACCAAGAGGATCGAAGATCATCATCAGGGTTCTCAGTATTTCACGTTTAGTTGGTCTTTGCTGTCCCGACATTAGTTCAGGGTTGTATCGTGGTGAAATCTTGAAAGTGAAGCAATCATTATTGGTTGTATTCCACCACATACCGAGTACTTTCTCGGTTACCACGCCTTCGGTCATGTTGAGGTCCTTCTCTTCCGTGTTTTGCTCTTCCATGGCTTCCAATACTTCCGGGCAATTCGAAATCCAGTTTCTCATTTCAAATCCCGCTTCTGCATGGATCATTTTTACATTTTTTGCTAGTTCCACTGCCTCTTCTTTACGTTCGACGCTAGTGAGCATGTCATCGACATAATGTTCGTCGACAATAGCGCTCACAGCCGCAGAATGCTCCTTTTCAAATCGCTTGGCGTTTATGTTTTTCACATATTGGGCAATACTTGGGGCGCATGATACTCCAAACGGCAACACCGACATAGCGTAAACGCTAGCATCTTTGTCTTCTTTGGAATCCTTCCAGAAAAAGCATAGACGAACATCTTGTTTTAGCGAAATCTGCAGATACATTTCTCGTATATCTCCGCAAACGGCAATTCGAAACTGCCGAAATTTCACAAGGACGGTGAGCAGCGACGTCAAAAGATCTGGGCCCTTGAGTAATAACGAGTTGAGAGACACCCCGTAAGCTGTGGCCGCCGCATCCCACACTAGTCTAACCTTTCCCGGTTTGTTGGGGTTAACAACAGGAAATACGGGTAGGAACCACTCCCGAGAATATGGTGTATTCAGTTCCTCTTTCGTCAGCCTTCGAACGTACCCTTTTTCTACGTAGTCTGCCATTTTTGATCTCACGACATCGGCATACAACTGATCCCGATTCATACGACGTTCTAAACACTCCCATCTTCGATGAGCCATTCCGGAGCTGTTTGGCAACCGAACGTTATCGAACTTCCAGAGAAGCCCTGTTTCATACCGTCCTCCTAAGTGTGTTGTCTGCATTTCAAGAATTCTCATCGCTCGTTCTTCATCCGCAGATCGCAAAACTTTCTCGGGCTTAACGATTCCAAGGCTATCTAATGCAAAATAGTTTTTCATGGCAGAATGAAGATTATCGTCGGTTCGGCTGTTACACTCGCATACTTCAATTGAATGTACGTTAACATAGTTCACGTTATGATGTGTTCTTGAACAGCTCCCATATACGATCCATCCCAATCGAGTTTTTACAGCAATTGGCTCATAGGGCTTCCCTTCTCGGCTTTTCATTGCATTTCCTAGCGAGGCGTTATCATGGCCAATGAGGATACGGGGGCAGACATTCTCATAGGACTCGATGGATAATCCTTCAAGGTGTTGAAAGCGTTGCAACAATTCAGTAAATACTAAAGTTTGAGGTCGAAGCTGCAGGCTTTCAATGTTTGAACGTTGGTCATTCTAATTGGTTTTGTAGATTTTTCAGTGGCAGAGATGCCAACATCGACAATTTGAGACTCAGCTTCAACTCTCGTCGTGCCACTTGTCCACTTCAAACATAGCGAAGTACGGGAACCCTTAACTCCAAGTTCCTCTGCTAAGCTTTCCTCCATTAGAGTAAGTTCTGACCCGTCGTCTATGAAAGCGTCCTAACTATCTTTGATGGACCGTGAAGCAGTACGGGAACAATTCGAAAAAGAATTTCGCTGGTTTGAGATTGGTGAACGTTGCAGCTTCCAGTAGAGTTCGTCGGAATTTTGTCCGTCCGGTCCTTCTCCGCATCCTTCAACTGGTTGTGTAGTAACGGGTGATGTAGAAAGGAGCAGTTATTCACTCCGCATGGTTTCTGTTGTCGACATATTCCATTGTGTTTGCGCAAACATTTACGGCAGAGTTTGGTGTCTCTAACAACGGCCCACCGCGCATCCAAGCTTAGCTCTTCGAATCGTTTACATTTAGCAATCGACGTACAGCTTCCATTACATGCCACACAGCCCTGAATTGCCGTCGAAGACTCCATTAACTTGGTCTGTCCGGAATGCGATTCCTCAAGTTCAGCCTCAGAATGTACATTTATGAACCCATCGTTCCTTGATCCACGACTTCTTGGTGCGCTGAATGAAGTCTGCATGACAGCGGTTGCGTCTTCAGCAATTGAGTATAACCAGCCGCTAAAGTCCAGTAAGTTTGGTGCTGGGTTATTTCTAGAATGTTTTGCCCAGTCCAGCTTCAACGCGGGAGGTAAACGATCGATTAGCTCAAATTTCAAGGAAGCATTGTATACGAAATCCTCAATTCCACATGCTTCAATTGTAGCTACCAAATTCTCCACCGTTAGAGCGAAATTTACGACCGTCTCAAGTTTTTCGACCAGTGGAGATGGCAATGATCGGATCTTCCTAATTGAAGCCTGAACGATTGCTTCTGGTCGTCCATACAGCATTCTTAGAGTGGAAATAACGCCGTTCACGTTAGATGGATGTAAGAGTCGGCACCGTACGGCCTCGAGAGCTTTTCCTCTCAGGCATCTCCGGAGTCTGAGCATGTTCTCTTCATTGGAGAACCCACACATTTGTGTAGAGGAGTTGTACATAGAAAAAAATAATGGCCAATCCTCAGGGCTTCCATAAAACTCCGGGAGTTCTTTCGAAACGGCTTGACGTGCTGCTAGCTGACTTCGGTTGAGAACACACAAGTTCTCCTCGGTTTCAAGTGGAGCAGGATCAGGGTCCACAGGTCTTGATAATCGAGATGTTGATGAAATCGGAATTCCAGCTCCTGAACGCTGAAACATTTGATTCGCCGCAATTGATGCAGTCTCTCGTCGCAGTTGGTTGTACGTCGCTGGAGGGGCTCGCCGTGTTTGCTGGTTTACTTGAACTGGACCTGCATGAGGCATCTCTACGTATTGAACGCTTGAGGAATGTGGTTGTTCTTGTCGTGGTGCGCGTGCATACAGCGAATCTTGGTTCTCCACCTGTTCACGGAACTGAATTGCTGTACCAGGTGGGCGCCGAAACTGGTTGTCAGGTACAACATTTAACGATGTTCGTCGCAACACGCCCTCCGACATTGGTACCAGTGATGATGGTTTCTGCAGTGGATTGTTTCTGGTTTTGCCTACTTCACGTGGCGTAGACCGCTGATGGGGATAGAATTCGTGCGTTAAACGTGTCCCTGTTCGCTCCATATAAGCAGCTTGCTGATCGATGGGATTCTCTTCATGTTCGTTGACTTCTTCGACCAAACCGGAATCACCGTCATCACCACATCTTCCTGTATCTATAAGCCATCCCCGGACTTTGGACATCTCCATTGAACCTACTTCGTTATCACTAACCACAGTGTCGTCGTCGCCATCCTCTTCATCCAAGATCCGGTACTTTTCCTCCAGATACTTTTGTTCCAGCCGCTTTTGCTCCTCCAACATCTGCAGACGCCGGGTAATCCTTCGTTGGTTGCTACGATTACTGTTTGTCGTTCCGATGGACCTTCGTGAGCTTTCGGGACGAGGGGGTGGATCTACTGGATGGATCGCTGTCGCTGACGGTATAAGTTGTTGCTCTTCGATGGCGGGACGTGTGTCCGGTACACTACAGGCTGGACAGACCCAGCTACGATTTGCTATACCACTTGTTACTTCTACACAGGAGAAATGATACCACAAATCGCATCCATCACATTGCACCATACTGCTAGTATCTCTCTCGTTACATAGTTCACAGTGACTAAACCGAGTGACTCGTACGCGTACGTTTGGATTTTCGGTTGCGCGGGGGTTGTTGTAAACGAGATTTGATAACGAAACCGGATTGTTCGCTATTGCAGACGACCGTGCTCTAGCGTTTTCGTTGGGTACGGTACCCAATGATGGATATTTTTTAGAATTGCTAATGTCAACGTTTACCTGGCGGGTAGGGCGGCACTCTTCTCCTACCGAAGCTGTGTTGCTTCTTGCATTCGTCGTCGATTTCGTTGAACCGTTCGCTTCGCGTTGTGCGTTGTTCACGATGGCCAGTTTGCTGAGCTCGGCGACCACAGCAGCATTGGATGATGAAGCCTCATGACCCTCAGCGGCGCCGCCAATTGCGCCTGTGGCAAGAAGTTGACTGGCATCTTCCAAAGCAATGCTCAAACGAGACCGTGTTGATGAAGCTACGACATTTTTGGAAAGTCGTATCGAATTTTGTAAGATGTTGGGTGGCAGGCAAGATAATTTTGTGAATTTATTGCTGAATTACAAAATTCCTGAAGACATACAAAAATAGTTAGAATCTACAAGATATTCGAAAGTTCATGTAACTTACGATAGTGTTCGCTACCACCAAACAAATATAATTTAATTGTTGCTCAGTTATACTAAGTTCGTTGGTCGAACTGCCTGCAAAAACTTAAGCTTGTATTTGCTTTTTAGCCTAATGTTATCTTAAATTTCTCACCTTTGATTAGCTAGGAAAAAAATGTAAGATCTGGTGACAACTTCTACTCTGTCTTTGTTTGAACACAATCTATGTTTATAGAAATATAATAAATGTAATGAACTTCGTATTTTTATAATTTTAGCCATGATCTTACCGTTCATTGAAATATATAATTATAATAGGCTTCGAATTCAACAAATTAGCAATTGTTGTAATTGCGGGATTGCTTGAAGAGCTGTAAACAAGGTGCATTCATGGTTAAAAAAGATTTCACATAACATCATAGCATATGCAATACCTAGTAGGATAGTAACACTAATAGTAGAAGAAATATCGAATTCAAGGAGCGATTTGCATTGGTATTTAGTATTTTTACAAGCCGAATTTTTCGTAATAACTAATTTCACTGCATCAATCTATTGTTTCGATGTCATGGATTGCTTAGTTGGAGCTTCTCTTCTTCTCATTTGACTCGCAGGCAGTCCCCTTGACAGGTGCTGGGCGTGGCGAGAATGGACATTCAGTTTTGCCTACATTGGGCACACGGGGTAGAACGGGCTCTGACGTAGCGCACCCAACAGCTGGTGATTCACCCATGGCATTTGAGAGGCCCAGATGCAAAGGGGTTTAAGTGACCATTTTGCCGATTTTGAGCTGAACATATGTATAAAACAAATCTTCACATTATAAGCTTATGTCTACCCCATTTGGCATAATGCCATTTGGCTTCATTTGACTAGATACCCGTTCACGCGCCCGAGCAATTGGAATGAAGAAAAACATAGCTGCCTATGATTTCGCGCTCAAGTCTCTGACGACAAACATGTGCTGCAATGCAACAACCGAGAGTTAATGAGGGTTCAGATCCTCATCCGGCTTGCTTTGACCAAAACCGTAACATAATTAAGCTTTTCCGTGGTATGATCTTCTACATATTCCCAGGTAATCAATAACCATTTGAATAAGCTGTATTTCTGTTTTATATCTGCATTCGCCCTGCCCCGTGGAACTTTTCAACATTTTCGTATTTGTGCTAGTCTAATGCACTTGATTGGAGCGTGGGATATCACAGAAGTTTACATGACATATCATGCAAAAGTCATAAAATATCAAGTAAACTTCCATTATGTGCCACGTAATTCAGCATGACTTTGACAAATTTACATGATATATTATGTAAACCATCGTAACACTAAGTTTACATGACAAAACTGAAGTTTACATGACGTGTAAATATCATTATTATTATGGGTGCAGTTAAATCATTATGCAAAATTGAAAATCTGTTCTCGCCATATTCATAAAATTTTATTTGAAACATGCATTAAAAAAAATTCAAATAATTTGCGAGATATAATCGCATAACACAAATTTTAAGCCGAAGACTTGTTAGTAGCATAAAACAAATTTTCGAAGCAAACTAGCAAACCCCGAAAGAAAACATCCGGAAACGACGTTGTATTTTATGGCACCCTCTCTTCTCTTCCTCATAGGCTGTTTTCCCATTATTAATGCATTTCCTAACTCGTAGCAAAATCAGATACTCCTACGCCTCCCCAAAATGATAGAAAAAAATATTGCAAATTTTTATTAGTTACTTTCAAAAACGCAGGTGTTGCACTATGTTAGATTAGAATACCAGATACTGTACATAATTCATCCTGTACAAGACACTAAGTTACATCGTTGACTAAGTTATGCCGTAAACTGCTCAAAATACGTTATACACCCCACCCCATGTCCACATAATCCCACATCCTAGAATTTTGCATCCCACACTTGTCAATCCCCTGGTTCTTGAAACATTCGTAAATCGAATAAAATGTACAATATACCGGTGGAAATTAAAATGAAATTTCACTAGCCAAGTGCAACTTTTCGAAAATAATCTAATTTCGTATTATGTGTGCGGTTATCGTGTAAGCACGCTAACTTGTTCTCAAAAAAAGAAAAAAAAATCAATCGTTAGCTCGCAGTCACAATTTTGTGATGCATGATGTGAACAAACATCAGCTCTACTACAACGTTACATTGTGAAGAATTACAAAGACTGCCTTCCAAGCTGCCAGGCTAGTAGTTTTGTGGGAAACACGTGCACACAACTCTTGTACGTACGTTGATCAAATACGCCTTGCTGAGTTTGTCGCCGTAACCATCCCTTTGTCATCACTGCACCGAATTTCAAAATGGTAAAATGTTCTTTTTCCACCGATGTCACATTGCTGCATATGAAATTATGTTGCTATTCGCTTGGCTTTGCTAGAGAGTAGGTATACCTCTATCTGGCAAACACATTCGTGTCATCATCAGCCAGACAGACCTTTACAGCATCCGCCAGTGCACAGTGCAATCCCTGTACACTGATTGTACATTGTACGCAGGGCGATATTTATGCGATTGTGTTTGCTCCGCAAACAGCAAAGCACAGTCAGATTAAATATTTAAGTTTCGTAAATCTATCTATCATGTTAATAAACTGTTTGCTTGTTTTGATACAACGACGTTCACAGCACGATAGTTCACAGCTGATCGGTTCCCATACAAACTTGCTCGTCAACTGTCTACGAATGGGTATGCTGCAAAATCGATTGGGGGATTCTGGGGTTTCGCTTTCCCTGATGCTATTAAGGTTATAAAGCTTCAAAATGGACCCAAATTTTCCCAAAAATCATTCTTAGAATCACAATAAAACCAATATAAAAGGTATAAGGTTTTATGGCGGTTCTCAAAATGTCTACAAGACTAATTGGTCATCAAAATGTTGCTTGGGCAGGGATCCTCAAATTCTTATAATTAAAACGTACACGGTATGATATACAGAATCTAATATAGAAGACAATCTTCGAGGAATGACGCACAATAGAATAAAAAGACAACGACGCTATCATTATCGTCTCGTCAGCTATGGGCACCAGTTTAGTGCTTTGTAGAGTAGAGCTGAATTGATTCCAACACGTGCCGTAGTTATTTAATACTACACCAAGCAAACATTTTGCTAGCACAAAAGAACCACGGAAGCGAGCGTTGATGGTTAGAGATGCTGGATTGCGTCTGTGGAATTTAATAAGTGTTTGATTTGTTGATGCTGGCGCTGAAGAGTTATGACACTGGATGTCTATGTAATTATAGGTGCCGTGGGGCATCTAATTATTGAGATCTAACGGCATTTCTAACGAAGAGAAAGCCTTCTTTCTAAACATATACATTTAGACTCAAGACTAGATTGGCTATTGGATTTATTTTGAGATTTTCGTAATACCTGTTGTTTATTAAATGAATCAAATATTTCCTACGACGCAAAATATACCGAAAGATCTCTCCAGTTAGCCTAGTGGTTAAGGCTATGGATCGCCAATCCGGAGACGGCGGGTTCGATTCCCGTTCCAGTCGAGAAAATTTTCTCAACTCCCTGGGCATAGTGTACCATTGTACTTGCCTCACAATATACAAATTCATGCAATGGCAGGCAAAGAAAGCCCTTCAATTAATAACTGTGGAAGTGCTCAAAGAACACTAAGTTGAAGCGAGGCAGGCCAAGTCCCAGTGGGGACGTAGAGCCATAAAGAAGAAGAAGAAGATCTCTAATTTCAGTAAGAACATAGACAATGAGAGAATAAATATTCTTCAACTGGTTGTAATTTCCGCCTATTCAGATAATTTTGAAAATTTATAAAAGAAAATCTTTTAATCTAAGTATGACAAAAACAGTGGTATTGAGATAACATTCCATACAATGTTTTTCGTACCCGGGTCTATGGACACCCCCTTACTCAATTTTTGATCACAATCATCTAATAACGGCTAATCCTTTCCGCAATCACTGTCTATCAGCTGCACTCTTTCGCGCCGATGTGAAGTAGCGCACTTCCCCCGTTACGCGGTTGTGCACGGATGTCCTTTTCCATCAGAACCCGTTTTTCATTATCCCGGGGGTGTAATTTCGATGTTTATTTATCTTTCCAAGAAGATTGCTGACGATTCATTTACTTTTCGCGCATTGTGTGCATCCAGCCAGAAAACCCTCATTATTTTATTGTAACATTGTGCTGTTTTTTATTCGATATATCTGTCACCAGGTTTACGGCTTTTATTCCTGAAGTTCCTTTGGGCGACACCACCACGAGAGTGATATTCCCTGTTCCTGTCTCCTTCGGTGTGACGAACAGTATTGAACAGCACTTTTGCTACTTTTCAAATCGAAACACATCAACCTTGAGCAGTTGGCAATCGCTCTTCGTGCGCGACAGACGAGCTTCCATACAGCTCCCGTCTATCAATTTGTCTGTAGTTCCTGTTGCGTTAGAATTTTGCAACCGTCGCAAGATGTCTACGTACAGGAAAAATACACTCGTCATTGATTTCAGTGTCCTGCCAAAGCGACCCGTTCTGGATCAAGTTCAGGAATTCCTCAAAGACGACCTAAAAATCGACATGGCCGACGTCAAAAACATTCAAATACACAATCAAAAAAATTGCCTGTATATTGAAATGAATGACGCCGGCGTAGCACCACGAGTGCAAAAACAACATCATCTCAAGCACTACTTCATCCACCAAGGAACAAGTTACTACATCCCAGTGTATGTTGACGGCCCCACTACAACCGTGAGGATCCACGACCTTTCACCGCAAATGTCCAACGACGTCATCACGCGCCACATGCAACAGTATGGCAAAGTAATCTCCATCGAAAATGAAGTATGGAAGAACTTTTTCCCGGGAATTCCAAACGGCGTCAGAGTTGTGCGAATGAAACTGGAGAAGACGCTGCCGTCTCGTATTGTGGTTAACCACGAACCTACCTACGTAACCTATCCGAAACAAACAAACACACATCGCTCCAGCCAACACAACTATCAAGCTCTGCCAAAGAGCAAAACAGCATCGGTGATAAACAATACACAACTGTTGATCACCCACCGGCTTCGACTCTCACTGGCAAAAGTGACGATGATAACGACACCAACAACGACGACGACGGCGACGATGATGTTATTCGGCGCACCGATACCGACGAGTATAACGAAAAAGACACAGAGAACGTTGAAACTGAAGTTGAGCCTGAGACTACGAAGAGACGGTTGTCGACTGAAACGGACAATGGAAGAAAAGAAGTGAACGCTGCAAAACGATCCTGCAATGAGGGAGGACAGAATGCTGAATTAGAGTGGAAGATTTATCATACTACATAGATCGAGAAAAAAATAAGCTGTGTAAATTGTACCATATTGTAATGTTTTGATTTGATCTTTATTATCGACACGAATGCACCCGCAGTGTAAAGTGTCGCAAATAAAACTTAATAATAATAATAATCAACCTTGATACTTGATGGGGTACAACTCGTAGCGGTGAGCCTACGACGCCGAATAAAGTATTCGCTTCCACTGGTCTTGGTTCTGGGCCAATCGTTTCCAGTCGCCCTGAACGCTTAGAGTCCTTAGGACCTCCTCATCTGCAAAAAGCCAACATGTGCCCGGCCTTCCACGAAGCCGACGACCCCTTTCTAGTTCTCTGCTGAAAATGATTTTAGGTTGTCGTTCCTCCGGTATACGAGCTACGTGCCCTGCCCACCGCAGCATGCCGTGTTTTATTCGGCTCACTATTTCCATCTTTTTATACCCGAGCAGGAGAAAATAGCTGAAGAATACCAAACTCAGGTATGCAAACCCAATACGTACAACCTTATTGAGGTATCAAGAAGCCCTGCATACATTGGCGTAACTAGGATTTTTTCCTGGAGGGGGCCCAGGGGGGGCCTGACTTGAGATGAATTTTAAGCGGGATGGGCGCCTGATATGTGGATATGGAAATTGGTATTGTAGGTTTGAGTAATCAAAATGACTGTTTTAGATTTGTTCATAGTTTCGTAAACTATATGAGTACGAACAATTCCTCCAAGATTTTTTTCCATAGATTGCTTCAGTGATTCCATCATGGCTTCATCCAGAAATTCAATCAAAAATTCATCTAGGGATTCCACTAGACATTTTTTTGGGGATTTGCCCTGGGACATCTCTAGAGGTTCCACCAGCAATTGTTCCAGTGCTTTTTTCGAGGTTTCCTTTAGGAATTTCTCCAGAGAACCTTTAAGGTATTTCTGCAGGTATTCAGAGATTTCTACAGGGATTTCTCCATATATGCTTCCAGAATTCCACTAGAGATTGATCCAATAATTACATCTGGAATGATTCGAAGTATTTCTGCAGGAATGTATTCCAGAAAATCTTCTAGAAAATTTTACTTAGAGATTATTAAAAAATACTCCAAGAATTGTTTGAAAAAATTGTACAAAAAAACCTTGAGGGATCCTAGTATTCCTTCAACAATTACTGCAGACATTGATTTCTTCAATTTTTTTTATCCAGGAATATTCCTACTAAAAAATTTCCAGGTATTCGCTACGAAAGCTCTCTTGAGATTCCATAGAGTTCCTCATGGAATTGCTTCCGGGATTGCTCATCGGGTTTCTTCAGAAATTACTTCGAGTTCCTCCGGGAATCACCGGAAATTTCTTCTGTTATTCTTTCAAAAACGAATTCCGGGATTATTTCAAAAATGCAAGATTTCTTGTTGGGATTCCTTCAGAAACTCCCCCAGGAATTAATCCAGGATTTCAGGATTTCCTCAAGAATGTTAGCGGTTTCTTCAGTATTTCCTCTAAGAATCCATCAGAAACTCCTCCTGGAATTCTCTCAGAAATCGAACTTTGTATTTCATCATAAATCTTGAGATTCCTCCAGAAAATCCTCAAGGGATTCTTTCGGAAATTCCTCCCGGATTTTTTTTCAAGAACTATTCCAGGTATTCCTCCTGCCAGGATTTTATTCAGGCATTTCTCCAGGGACTTCTGCAAGAGTAGGAATGTTGACCATCGGTCGGACATCGTCCTGTCGATGGGCAACAACGATCCCGAAACCGGTCGACTCAAAAAGGTAATTATATCTCCTTTTTAACGCTTTGTAAGAATAATAAGTGTTGTGTCTGCCTCGCGTCGCGTGTTATAAGTGTCTTCTGCAAGAGTTCTACCAAGAATTTCTACGGGAATTACCCCAGGTATTTCCTCAGTAATTCCTCCGGGAATTTATTCTAGAATGGATCCAGGAATTCTTCCAGGGTTTGCTCCAAGAATTAATCCAGGAATTTGTTCTCTAGGGTTTCTTCTACACATTCCTCCAAGAATTATTTCATGGATCCCTCCAGAAATTCCACCGATGATTCCTGCAGTAATTCCTCCTGAAAATCCTTCTGGAATTCCTCCTGGAATTCCTCCAGAAATTCCTCTGGAAATTCCTCCTGGCACTCCACCAAAAATTGCTTTCAGAATTTCTCTAATAATTTCTCCATGGATTTCTACCAAAATTCCTCTAGAGATTCTTCAAGGAATTCATTTAGGGATTCCTCAAGGTATTTGTTTAGAGATTCCTCCTGGAGTTCTTCCAATAATAGTTCTACGGAATTTCCCCTTTAAGGATGCCTCCAGGAATTCCTCAAGAGGTTTCTTAAGAA
Organism: Aedes albopictus; assembly: GCF_035046485.1. Lineage (NCBI taxonomy): Eukaryota > Metazoa > Arthropoda > Insecta > Diptera > Culicidae > Aedes > Aedes albopictus. The sequence goes on along the minus strand of NC_085137.1, from coordinate 74,605,107 downwards.
TTACCCCGAGAATCTCTTCAAAAAGTCCTCCAGGAATTGATCCAGGAACTCCCATAGGAATCCATTCATGAATTACTACCGCAATTCCTCCAGGAATTCTTCCTGGAATTCATACAAAATCACTCTGGGAATTACTCTACAAATTTCTATTGGAATTTTCTCTTGGAATTTCTTTAGAAATTTATCTTGGAATTTCTTCAGAAATTTATCTTGGAATTTCTTATGAAATTCCTCCAGTAATTGCTTCCTGAATTTCTCTCAAGATTCTTCCAGGAATAGTTCCTCGGAATTTCCCCGAAAATTCCTTTACAAATTTATCCAGGAATTCGTCCTGGGATTCTGCAAGGAATTTGTCCAGAACTTCCTGCAGGAATTTGTCCAGAATTTTCCAGGCATTCCTCTTGAGGTTCCTCCAGAAATTACTTCAGGGATTCCTCCAGGGATTTTTCCAAAAATTTTCCCAGGAATCTTCCAAGAATTTCACTAGAAATTTCCCTAAGGATTCCTCTAGAGGAATTTTTCAAGAGGTTTCTTTAGAAATTTCTCCTGGGAGTTTCTTTATGGACTCATCCCAGGGTTTCTCTAGGAATTCATCTAGAGATTGCTCCGGGAGTTCTTCTAGATGTCCCTCCCAGAATTCTTCTAAAAACTCCACCAGGAATTCATCTAGGAATTTATCCAGAAATTGCTCCAGGAATTTCTTCAGGGATTCTTGAAGGAAATTCTCCAGGGTTTCCTCAAAGGATTTCTTAATAAATTTCTCGAAATACTCCTTCAGCAATTGATACAGGAATGTCTCCAGAAATGTATCCAGGGGTTCCTCCAGGTATTCCTTCAGAAGTTCCTCCAGAGATTTCTATGGGGATTCCTCAAGGCATTCCAAGATTCCTTCAGAAATTACTACCGCAATTTCTCCAGGAATTTCTCCAGGGGCTCCTTAAGAAATTCCCCCAGAAATTCCTCCCAGAGTTTTTCCAGGAATTATTCCAAGAATTCCTCCAGGGGTTCCTGTATGAATTCCTCCTGAAATTCCTCTAGGAATTCTTTCAAGGATTTCTTCGGGAATTCTCTAGGAAATTTTCCAATGATTCCTTCAGAATTTCCCCCATAAATTTCTATGTGAATTTATTCAGCAATTATTCCAGGTATTCCTCCAGGATTTCATCCAGGCATTTCTCCAGGGACTCCTCCAGGAATTCCACGAAGATCTACCCCAGATATTTCTTCAGAAATTCCTACAGGAGTTTCTTCAGAAAATGATCCAGGAATCCCTCCAGGAATTTCTTCGGAAATTCCTACAGCATTCCTTCAAGAATTTCTGCAGGAAATACTTCAGAGATTACTTCAGATATTCTTCCAGGAGATTCTTTAGGAAATTTTATGGGAATTTTTGCAAGGGATTCCTCCGGAAATTCTTGCAGGTTTCCTCCAAGAATTAATCCATGAATTTCAACTCCAGAGATTCCTCTAGAAAGGGCCCATATAGCCGAGTCGGTGAACGCACGGGTATTCAGCATGACTATGCTGAGGGTGACGGGTTCGATTCCCGGTCGGTCCAGGATCTTTTCGTGAAGGAAATTTCCTTTACTTCCTTGGGCATAAAGTATCTTCGTGCCTGTCACATGATATACGCATGCAAAATGGTCATTGGCAGAGGAAGCTCTCAGTTAATAACTGTGGAAGTGCACATAGAACACTAAGCTGAGATGCAGGCTTTGTCCCAATGAGGACGTTACGCCAAGAAGAGAGAAAGATTCCTCTAGAAATCCGTCCAGGAGTTATTTCACGGATTCCTCCAGAAATTCCACCAGGAATTACTCCAGGAATATGTCAGAAATTCCTTCAGGGATTCCTCTAAGGATTCTTCCGTGAAATTCCTCCAATAATTCTTCCAGAAATTCCTCCAAGAATTCCTGCAAGAATTCCTCATGAAGTTCCTACTGGAATTCCTCCAGAAATTCCTCTGGGAATTCTTTTAGAAATTTATCTTAGAATTTCATCAGAAATTTCTCTAATGCTCCAGGCATTACTCCAGGAACTTCTCCAGGGATGCCTCCTTCTGGAATTTCTCCAGTACCTTCTCCAGGCCTTCCGCCAGGAATTTGTCCAGAAAATTCTCCAGGATTTCGTACCAATTTGTACGATAATAAAAAAAATCCCCTAATGCTCCAGGCATTAGACCAAGCCCACTCATGGGCTCCATCAAACGTTTTAACGTTAAGTAGAGCCCCGAACAAAGAAGCGAACCGCACCGGTCGCTGCTAAGTACACACTTAGATTTTATTGCCGAATCTCGGCAAAAAAAATGCCGAGATTTGCACAGCCGAGTGCTCAGCAATCACCTCGGCAAAAGTTCAAGTTACTGAGCGCTTCGGCAATCCAGTTTATGACAAAACGTCAAATAATGCTGATTATCTCGGCAAAATTTTTGCTGTTTTCTCGTCAAAAATAATGTAAACAAACCGTAGATTGCCGATTAATCAGTTAATTAAAATGAAGCATGAATTGCCGAAAAGTCAGCAACTTGTTAACTTTCCCCTGCTTCCACCCACATTTTTTCGTAGTTTTTTTTTTCACAAAATTCAACACCGATTTAGGCAGGGAAAACATAATATTATTGAGGCATGAGCAATGAGCATACATTATTCATAGTTTTCCGATTAAATCAGCTAGCAAATGCACCTGGTTACAATTGTGCCGGTCAAGCTTGCTGAGTCGCCGTCACCAGCGAAAATTCCAAAACGTAAATCCGTCTACAAGAGAAATAAAAATATTTATGATAATACTTACGAAGCTGCCCATAGCCGTACGTCTTCTGTACTCAGACATGATCTAGCGTTAGAATTTAGCTTACCATCGTCAACATTTTGTTTGCTGTTTGTGAGAAATCTCTAAAATGTAACTTTGTACACTTGAAACGAACATGGCGCCGATGAAAATGCGAATGCAGCTCCAACTGACAGCTGCGTTACTGTATCCCAGCAAAATATCGTGGATATGCCGAAATCTCGGCAAACGCAATCGCTGATTCCGGTACAACTGTTTATTACCGAAAAGTACAGTAATTTTGTTTGACGAAGTTCGGTTATCTGAGGTGTTTTTACAGATTCTTAGTAAAAAATTTCGCTGAATCTCGGTAACGGCACTTTTGAATACTGAAATATCAGCAATTTTCCATGTTGCCGTTCTTGCTCGGCATTTTTGTTTGCCGAGCTCGAGAATTGGATTTAAGTGTGTAGTGCTCAAAAGCGAAAAGTTTACGTACCGTTCGTAGCAGGGCTTAGAATGTAGAGACACGCAAAGTACGGTCTCTATCCGTAGGCTCGTGTGCTCTCTCGCGTTTAGCTCTCTGGGTAGCGTAAACAGGAGACGAAAAAACATGAGTATGGATTTGTTGCCAGGTATATAGTTTCTAGAGAATGATTATCTTGTTTTGTATAGGTAGTAATTTATTTTAGTTTGCATAAAATATTTAAAATTTTTATTTTTACTTGCTTTGAAATTTTCAATCAAATAATATCATAGATCGTTACACGAATAACACAACAAATTGTCTGACATACAATTGCGATAGAATGATAATACAAACGCAGAAAAATAATAGGTTCAAATTGACAAGCTTTGTTTAAGTAATGTTATGAATAAAGTTTTCCCTTCTTCGCCAATTTTAGGATCATGCATATCGAAAATGTATTGATTTTCTCTTAAAAATAGTTACGATTGCTCATAATCGCACCATTAGTTTTTGATTCGGCCGATCGTTTCGAAACTAATATTTGAAGAAATCTATAGTGATTCAGTGAGTTTTGCTATTTTAACACGTACATGTTTGAGCCGGGGTTTCTACGCAACAAGTAAAGTTTAGTTTCACACATTTAGAAAAATGTCCAAATAAATAACTCGCGAAGTTCGTTCCGACAAGTTCCAAAATTATCGTCATCCGTCGCAGATTCCGGTGAGAAGATGTGCGTATTTTCTAACCCGAAAAGATACCATTTGACGGTAATAAGTGACCACAAGGTTTTCTTTCTGCACTTTCCGGGCTGAGATCCCCCGCTTTGAAAGAGCTGTGCCTCACGTTTCGTTTTGTCGTGAACATTTCGATAAAGGCAAATGAGTTTTGGTTTCATAGCTGTTTTTGAAAATGGTGGTCGTCAGTGGGTGGTTTATTAAATATGAATTTAAAAATATAAATTAAATAAACGAGACATTAGGAAGAAAGTGTGCGAAATGGGTAACTTTACCCTTGTAGAAACAATAGGGCAAAGCAGAAAAAAATCTGCGAAGACGCCATGTGAATAACACCGATCATACAGAATAGGAGATTTGACATTAGATCTATAAAAACAACCCAACAATTGGGGAGATCTTTCCAATATTACACATTTATTCATAGCTCTATTATACACATTTTCATATATTTAAAACATATTCATCAACATGTAATCTGGATAGTTTGGTACAATATGTCCACGCATCCTTCCTCCCCTGTAAATTTGAGAAGTACTTTGCCGAAATAAAATATTCTGTACTCAACGATTTTTCAAAGATGCTTTGACTGTACCTAACTCAATCCATATATCATAGAAACACCACAGTTATTTTTTTTTTTTTTGTAAAAACAAACTTAAATCATACCGATAAAAATCTTTAAAAATGTAGTCGAGCTGCCAAGTTTCATCAATTAAAAAAGGCGGTGTGCAGGACTGCCAAATTGTAGGTTCCTGGTTATAGAAAAAGCAAGGTGTTGGATGTTAAAATACAACAATTGTTGTATGAAGTGCCAAAAAGGAGAGTGGGCTCATTATGTACTTTGACAAATACGCAGTCTACTTCAAGCGCATAGAATCTGCTTTCAACAAAATATTCATATATCAGCATTCAAAAGATCGCAAGGTTAAGATTTCCGATTGATGCTTTGTAACTAAAAGGTTGTGACTGTGTATAGAATTAGCTGATGTTAAAATACACGTTAATGAAAAAAGGTTGCGCAAACTTATCGCAGACTGTTAGAAGACAGCTTCTACTATGACCAGGATTCAAAACTCTTGACCTACGCGAAGTTGTAAAGGAGACAACTACGTTATAAATGTGGTGGAAATGCAAGGGATGTAATTCAATAAACCTAATTATTAAAAAAGATGCTTAAAATCTCAAATTCAGATAAATTTCTTGCGAGAAAGGCAACATGGATATTGAAGAGATGGATATTATTTTAGAAAAAATTCAACCTACAAGTCATAGGGTCTGGGACCATTTGGGCAGGAGCACCTATTTTGGGCACTTGCTGCTATAACTCAGTCAATTTCAAACCGATTGACTTGATTTTTTGCACATGGCTAGATACTGTGCGTATCTGATCGTGTCTCAAAAATCAAGTCAATCGGTTCAAAATTGACTGAGTTACAGCAGCAAGTGCCCAAAATAGGTGCTCCTGCCCAAATGGACCCAGACCCTACAGTAAGCAACAAACATATAATTTAAAAAAGATTGCTTGAATTCCGGGATTAAATGCAATCATACATTATTTAGAAAATGATATCTTTAAACGCACCAAAACTGGTACAAATCTCCAAGGGAATTATTTATTTGAGTTTAATTTTTACTAACAGTTTTCAGTCTAATCCAAAACCCCTTCTTTCAAAATATGAGGACAGATTATTATACTGAATAAGATTTGCAATAACACCTGTAAAATATTGCGATGATTTACAGAAGTGCAAAAAACCGATGGTACGGATAGAATAGAGACCACCGGTGCGCAAAGGCGACCGATCATTATTTTACTCACATGGAAACGAACGACCGGAGCGAAAATGGGTGGATAACGAAATTAAAAATCGTTGACGACGTGCTGTTGCATGTGTAGTATGAAGCCCACGAGTGGGCTTGGTCTTAGTCCAGTAACTTCTTCAGGGATTCCGCATGGAATTTGTCCAGAAGGTTGTCCAGGATTTCCTCCAGAAGTACATCTAGGAATTGCTCCTGTGATTTCTCGAAGAATTCCTCCAGAGATTCCTCCAGGAATGCGTCCAGAAATTCCTCCAAGGATCCATCTAATTTTTTTCTAGTAATTTCTGCAGGGATTTCTGATGCGGATTCTTCAGATTTTTTTCCTGAAATTCTCGCATAATTGCTCTTTGGATTCCTCCAGGAATTCATCCAGGAATTCCTGCAGGTATACTTTCAGATATTTTTCCAGGGATTCCTGCAGGTTTTGCTCCGAGAATTCCTGTAATGATTTCTTCCGAAATTTATCTCTGGATTTTTACAAAAATTTATTCAGCGATGAGTTCAAAAATTTCAGTAATCCGTTCATAATCTTTATCACGGATTCACTCCAGGATTTTTTTTAGAATTACTTGTAAATTTTTTGAATAATTTGAAGGATTTCTAGAGGAATTCCTCCAGCGAGTTGTATTGGAATTATTTTAGATAATTTTAGAGGGACACAGAAGCCAAGAAATTCTCCAAGTAGTCATCCAGGAATTCTTTCACAATTATCTCAGAGAAATCTTTAAGGAATCCAATCATGTATACCTTCAAGATTACCCCTTGCAGCAATAGCTTTTAAATATATTAAAATTTCATCAGTGGCCTTTTGAATGTGTGCATTGTTTGATAGACGCACAAATACCCGAAATAAAAGATATTAGTGACCGACTAGAAATCACTTCCAGCATGGTTTTAAAGAATACCCTCGCGATTACGCTTGAGCTACATGGATCATTTCTTATTATGTAGCATCTATTCTCACTAGGAATTCAAAAACTTTTGCTGGAATTCCATTGCAAATTCAACCAGATTTTTTTTCTCACATGATACTTGAATTCCACAAAGAAGCACTTAACCATATTTTGCAGTAATGCTGCTAGAAAATTCAAAGATTCTTAAAGATACTCATCAAAGAATTCCTGGAAATTATCATTTAGATTTCTCAGTGATTAAAAAAAGAAGACTAACAAAGCATTGCTATTTATATAATTCTGGAGCAACATTTGAAAAGGGCCCAAGAGGTCTTGTGTCTTTTTTTCGAAAACGCTCCGTAGGACCTAATAGCAGCCCACCCACGTAAATGAACACCGTTTTCCGAAAGATCGATGTTTGCTCTATCTGATAACGGTCTTAGTTTTTGTGAATAAGCTGATGGGGGCTCAGGAGCGACGTTTGAAGTCATTGTTTACCAATGCTTGTATGCCCTTTTCAAATGTTGCTCCAGAATTCTGGTTATATAATGTTTGGAAATCAAAACTAACTAATTACATAGACCATTTTGAACAATGATCTTGTAAAGAGTGACAAGTTGAGAATAGTCTCCAATAACTGTCAATTTGAACACATATTATGCCATATAAATGTCTATTATAGATCTATGTTTGTCACCACGATAGTGGTTTTCAGATTTTTTCTAATTTCCATATATAAAGTCATGAAAAATTTCTGGGGGGGGCCTGGCGGATTCTGGGGGGGGCCTGGCCCCCCTGGCCCCCCCTCTAGTTACGCCAATGCCTGCATAAGAGGTAAAATACCTAAAATAATAACTGGTGTGTATTCTACGAATACCACATAAATAATGACATCAGGTATTGCAATACTTCAATAATAACCGACGATTTTCCCATATAAATGGTGATATTTCCATAATTGCATAATACCTCATGCAATCCTCAATACCAAACCAATGACTGGTTGAGGTATTTTTTGTCGACGACTCAATAACTACCCAACACCAAAACAGGCTATTTCTAATACCTGGATAACCGACCAATACCTAGTCTTGGTATGATACCTGACTTTGGTATGCTCCAGTTATGTGTCAGTTATTCATTCCTGCTTGGGTATACTTGGTACAATTTGTAGTTCATGCCGAGGTTCATGCGACGTTGCCAAATGCCATTCTCCAGTTTACCGACGAGTATTGTTCGCAGCACTTTACGTTCGAAGACTCCAGAAGCTCTCCGATCAACTTCTTTTAATGTCCACGTTTCATGACCGTATAAAGCAACCGGAGTTTTGTCTTCGTTTGACCAAAAAGGGCCCGATTTGCAGCCGCAATCCGTCTTCTCACCTCGCGGGTAACATCATTATCGTACTACACTAAAGTACCACGATAAACAAATTCGTCCACAACATCAAACTTTTCACTACTTCGCCACCATTACCACGGCCGGACTGACGTTGACCACCAGCAATCGTGTACTTGGTCTTAGTGCTGTTAATCTGCACGTACCCGACTCCCGACTACCCCTTTTCAAAATGCTGGCATTTCGTCAATTTTCATCCGATTTTTTTGAAGTCGCCCTCAATCGATCATAAATTAGTGCAAGTTTATTTTACTGAAGTAGCCATGTAATATCCGGAACCATTCTGGGGATATTCCGAGTGGTACTGGGGTCAGGAGATAGGGAAGGGATTTGTTTTACCGAATGGTTAAAAGTTATTATTTCGTGTGGTATTGTGTTCGAAAGGCCTCTGCGGAACTTGTTCCAGGTGTTTCGGAGCGGCCACAGCAGTTGAACCATACTTCAGTCATTTTTTTCTGCAATATTCTCTCGAAATCATGAGGATTGATTCGTCGCACGGCATGTTTTACTTGCAAACCAGAAATGTCCCCGATGACAACCTTGTAGAACCTGTGCTAGACGTTCCGGGGTGGCCATATTAGTTGATACAGAGTTCAGTCTATCGTTCCTGACTCAGTCATTCGAAATCATGAAGATTGATATGTCGCACGGCATGTTGAGGTTGAAAACCAGAAGTGTCCCCAATGAGGCTCCGCGGAACCTGTCACCGTGACCCGGATAGATCAACTTACTCAAATCTGATTATCGCAGTTGTGTTTCACTGTTCGCAACAAAAATTTCGCTGACAGTCGATGGTCCATACACAATTACACATGAAATAATCACTTTTAGCCATTTTGGCAACCACTTTGCACAATCCGGAATATTCCCGGAATGGTTCCGGATATCGAATGGCCACTTGAGTATAATAAACTAGCACCAATTTATGATCGATTGAGGGCGACTTAAAAAAAATCGGATGAGAATTGACGAAATGCCAGCATTTTGAAAATGAGTTGTCGGGTACGTGAAGGTTAATCATTAGCCCAATCCTCTGAGTCTCCGTCTTAAAAGGTATGAACGCCTCTTCCACGGTCCGTCGGTCGATCCCGATGATGTCGTTATCGTCCGCGAAACCTAGCGACCTATGCGACCGCGTGACAACGATCCCGCTCCTTTGCACGTCAGCTCTCCTTTACGCTCCTTACAGTGCTATGTTGAACAGTAAGTTCGAAAGAGGATCTCCTTGCTTCAGTCCATCTAAGGTTACGAAGGATCACGAAACATCTTCCGCAATCCGTTCACTTTGATTTCAATCCGTTAAACGTCACATGAATCAGTCTGATCAGCTTCGCTGGAAAATCATGTTCGAACATCATCTGCCATAACTCGTTTCTCTTCACTCAATCGTATGCCGCTTTGAAATCAATATTTTACATATTTTTCTCTATTTCGTCAATCCAACGTAGACTAGTACATAGACATAAACAGATGATGAGTCTGCAAGTTGTACTCCCGAAATTTATCGAGAATCTGCCGTAGGATGAACATCTCATCCGCTGTTGATTGGCTCCCACGGAAACCCGCCTGGTATTCGCCGAATCGGCCTCAGCCTGTGAAACAGAATTCCGGGAAAAATTTTGTACGCTGAATTAAGAAGTGTCATTCCTTTTCAATTCGCACACTCCAGTTGATGCCTTTTCTTGTATACAGTTCGCCATTCTTCAGTCCTCTAATGGCTGCCCAGCCAACCACATATCGTAAATCATTGTGTGGAAGAAATCGTATATTTTCATATATTGAATCAGAATTGTATAATAATATGTATATTTGTTGACAATGACTGCGTAAAATCGCATTTCATGCCAAATTTAATTCCAATTGCGATTTTGTTTCATATAGTCGTTTCCGATCATAAAAGGTGCGAGATACTATCGGTAGGATCGCACAGAATCGGATAGAATCGTGAAAAGAACATACATTCTTAGTGTCAAGCTGCAAGTTCGCTAGCATCGTATATATGATTTCATTGAATCGTGGAAATCGTCGCTTCACATCGTATATGAATCTGCTAAATCGAGCTTGCTACCTATAGGTATGATGAAAATCGGTGAAATCGTATACAATTTTAACAATGTTGTATATTGATCGTTTGCGTCACACTTGCGTCGTATACGAAGTGAATGAAATAGTAGAAATCGTATATTCATTTTTACAGTCGCATATGATTGTTACTGCACATTTAATAGTCGAATCTTAATCTCGGAAATCGTATATGGTTTTGTTTACATATTTGTATGGAGATGGAGAAAAAGAAAAAATGGTATTCATCACAAATTTGTATTTTGGTTGTTATTAACACATTTCGACCATGGTAGCAATAATTTTAACCAAATATATAGGTTTTCATACTAGCAGATGACTTACAATAAGTATGTATAGATTCCAACAACGATGTGGATTCCGGGCCTCTTGCACGGCACCACTTTTGGTGCCACTCAATGCACAACAACAACGCTCCCACCACAAATCTCACACCGTATCATGCTAATTTTTATTCGTTTCATGCCATTCACTTTGAACTCTCTATTTTCAACTTGGCAATATAGGAAATAGAGATAACGCGCAGTTCTCTATCAAAGGACCTAAGTTCGATTCCCACTGAACACCATTTGGTTTTTTATTTGAAAATCTTGAGTCGTATATTGGTACTCTCAATCGTAATAAGATCATGCATAATCGTTTATTTAGACGAATAAAATCGGCGAAATCGTAGAAATTTTTCGAGAAATCGTAAATTATGTTGGATGGAATCGCAGTAATCGTATATATGTTTCGATATGGCCTCCACTTCAGTATGTATATGCCGGTTTCGTGCATTGAATACGATTTCTTTGGTGCTATATATGTGTGGCTATTTCAGTTGCAATTTCTATATAGCAACCAAAATGCTGGCTGGGTGTCTTGACCTCGTCTAGCGTTGAGGTTCCACAGCTTGTCCATTATGCTCGATTCGAATTCTGTCTGTTGCTCTTTCATACCCACCGTTCAGCAATACTTCGAGGTGTTCTCTCCACCTGTCAGCCACCATTGTTTTGTCTGTCAGCAAGTTTTTCATCACGGTCGTTGCATATGACGGGAGAAGGCGCTGTTTTTCTCCGCATGCCATTGACAGTTTCGTAAAATCTCCGCATATTATTCTGTTCCATACCCTCTTGCGTCTGAGCACTCACATTTTCCTCGTGCTCTTTTTTTCTTTTCTTGCGTTGGATTCGTTTTTCGGCCGTTTTTGCTTCCGTATATCGCTCCCTGCTCTGCCGGGTCCCCGGCACCAGCATCCGGCTTCTGGCCACATTCTTCTCGTACGTTTCCCTCTGGCACTCCCCGTCGAACCACCCGCCTAGGTCGTCTTTGAGCAGTGCCTAACACCTCCCATGCCGTACTCGTCGTTCCGTGGATGGACTCCTTCAGAGTGTTGAGATTATCGCTCTCGTTGGTTTCACTTATCTGCTCGTCCAACTTCCGGTGATAGTCAGCTACCGCGCCATCTGCTGAAAACCGCTGGATGTTTAAACGCATCGATCACTGGTTTCTATATTTCGACACGGTTGATAACCGAGCTTGAATCCTACTAACTACGAGATAGTGATCTTAGTCGATTATGTTGGGACCCCTGAAAGTTCTAACATCAAAATGACATCCGTGAAGAGTCGAATATCTACCAGCAGTCAGCACATGGTCGATTTGATTGCAGACATAGCCGTTTGGGTGTCTCCAGGTGTGCTTGCCTGCAAAGTAGGTACTACTAATGACCATTCCCATAGCAGCAGCAAGGGTAGGTTTTGTAGTTGCTTATTGAAAATGCACAAAGCATAGTTAGCCAATTGAAAGTATAACTGCGAGTGGTCCATATAGCCGAAGCGGAAAGCGCACAGCTATTTAGTGAGACTATGCTGAGGATGATGAGTTTGATCCCCGGTCGGTCCAGGAACTTTTATTAATGGAAATTTACTTAACTTCCACTCCAGCTCTCAGTTAATATCTGTGGAAGTGCTCATAGAACACTGAAAAGCTGGAAAACCGAATTTGTTCCAGTTGGGACGTTGCGCCAAGAAGAGAAGACTGCGAGTGGTCATAACCTTTTTCACTGTACATTTCAGAAATTCCATTTATAGAGAGTTCAATTCACACCGGCTCCGTCCTTGCAGCGAGTTAGACATGGAGAAGGAAGACAGCCTTAGCCGCTTGGAGACCGTTTTTAATTCTGCGTCTCCACAAACGAAACGTAATTGAGGGAGAGTTTGTTAGAAGGTTTTTTGGTCACAGGTAATAGACCACAATTAACGATTCTATAAATTATCGTTTACCGCCACGAAAACTCGGTCAATGAGCATATCAACACGCATGCGAATCAATAGTTAATTCTTCTAGCGACGAGACGACATGAAACGTGTTTTTTGTCCTGCTGCGATACATAACTCACGTTGGTACCTTGCATGTCGAAGGTCTAAGTAATTCATGTACTATTAGCTTTTCGTATTTCCATATTAGTTCCATATTTCAAATAATATGGAACGAGCTCACCAATTAATTTGCATCCTTGTGTATGGGCGTAGCCAAAGGGGGGCACGAGATGGAGGATCTTGGCGCCCTTCCTTGACCGCTCACATATCACTGAACACTTCCAGATTATGAATAAAACAGAATCCTACTCAGATTCAGAGTTTCTCAAAGAAAAGGCATTTACATATTTCTAGAAAACGAACAAGAATTAACCAGTAATAATAATAGTAATAATATGCATATCTCAAGTCTATCTGGTTCTCTTGCACAGTTTCAAGAGGTTTTTTTTTTGAAAATCAGCCATTTTTTTTTTGAAATTGTCATGAATTCTTTCATAACAAAGGGGCGCATCCTTGCAATGTTTTTTTTTAATTTCTTTTTATTCGTGAACCTTGCAAGAAGTTCTATCAAAAGTTACATTTCAATTGCTTGTAAATTCCACTTTCTTTATGACACTATTGAATTTAATGTGTCAAATTGCTTGGAAATTCATTTGAGAAAATCTTCATTTTTCCTTAGAATTCCTTAAAATAAATCTCCAAGAATGTATGCCGATTTTTTTTAATGTTTTCAAATTTTGGTCGAAATCTGAGGACAGTCTTCGAATGGCAGCAGAACGGTGATTTCGTTAACTCTTTAAGAAAAACTCTTTTTTTTACACCTACTCACAATTTTAAACTAAAAAATCGTACATAAAACCTAAACGGGCGCACTATTTTTTTTTTTTAATTTTTAAACTTATGACAAGTGAGCTTAATCAAATGAAAATTACTGCACATTGTATTGGAAGGAATATAGGCATTTCTTGTATTTTTGATTTTTTTTGTAAGACTCATTAAGCCTATATATGCTGTGGAGATATTTTTGGCTGAGTTCCTCAAAGCTTTTTCCCCATTTATCGTGGAATATGTTGAATCTTTTTAACCCTCTAATACCCAACCCTGCCATTAGACGGGGCTTAGTTTGAGCATTTTTTGTTAGTTTCAAAGCTTTAAGAATTTTGGGCCAATACTGTTCTGAATATTTCAACATGGGTTTTCTGTTTTTTTCTAACGAAATTATTATTTTTTAAATCATCGAAAAATTGACGTTTTAATTATCTTTCATATGTTATTGTTTCTTTTCTATTCAATCGCAATAATTATCTTTTTTAATTTTTCTCCAATCATACTATTATAGTAGAATTGATTAGTGGGACTAAATATACTCCAAAATTATTTTCCTTTAAATTTCACGGGAAAAAAGATTCCAAGAAAAAAAAAACTAAAAGGGAAATATTTCGACAATTATAATTAAATCTCAAAATATTTTCGCCTTTAATCGGTATTCTTAATTAGGATTCCAGGAAAAATATAAAAGGCAGGGATATTAAAAAATTAAATTTAGAAAAATCGAAATCCATAATTCAAAAAATCGCGAATTTAAAAGCATCTTGTTTCAATCGATTATTCTTAGATTTATATATTTTGACCAAAATAAATAAAAAATGGGGTGTTATAGGATTGAAGACTTTTTTGGGCTCTTGCGGATCTTAAGACCGTTGAAAATTTATTAATTTCCGAATGATTTCTAGGCTGAATTTTCGTCACAAGACTTCTTTGAGATCAGACGGTCTGTCTTTTGGGCTGAATGCCATTTACCCGGATGCCGAAAAAGGAATGATGAATTTAAGTGATAATGTCACTGTTTCCTATATCAATATAATTCGAAAGAACAGTCTATGATTCAAAGAAGGAAAAATCTCTGACAAAAAAAAATCGCATTTTCATCACCAACTAATCCCTTATGACGCAACAGAATGCATTTCCTCATTTTTTTGTTTTTGATTTTAATAAAATAACGGAGCAATATTTTCAAAAGGTAGGATCAAAGTATCTTCTGACTTGTTTTGCTGGAGGAAAATATTTTTCAGTTTTACAGAAACCTTTTTTTAACTGAATTTCAAAAAAATGTTGTTTCTGGTAAACTAGTTAACATTTTTCAACAAGAAAAAAAATAAATTCTTTGGTCCTAATCCTATCGTTTTTTGATATGTTTTATTACTAGTGACACAGTTTCTTTTGCATTTCTACACATATAGACGTCAATTTTGATAGGACTTAGACACTGCTTGTGCACACATTCATTAACAGGGTGTCTACTCATGAGATAAAATAAAATTCCCTGAGTTTGCCAGGTTTTTCCAAATTTTGAATGTTTTGTATAAAAAAAATAAAAATCAGCTCAATTTTATACAAATTTTATATTTCCCAAAAATTATACAGAAATGTCCTCAAAACTTGAGTGAAAATTTAGTAAAAATGCACAAGATTGACTATCCAAAAAAACTCCACCATTTTCCTGAATTCTTTCAAGAACTTTTATACAAAACTCTTTCGAACATCACACGAAAATTTAATTAAGAATCCCATTGCAAATTCATTGCAAGTATTTACTTTCACAATTCCATCCAAACATTCTACAAAAATCAGGAAAAAGACATTCACTAGTCAAATTCGTAATTTTACAGACCATATGGCCATCTATTATCTTAAACAGTTTTGAAACTGAATTTGAATGCCTGTTCTTCCATCAATTTCTTCCGAAACTTCTTGGATATCTTTTAAAACAACTCATCCTTTATTTTTTTTTCCTCGCGAGCTCTTCCTTGAAATTATTAAAGGGGTTTTCTGGCTTTCTCCCTGATGTAAATTGTTTTAATTATTGAGCTATTACTTATTCTTGCATGTGTGCAATCAAACTTTTGTTTATGTTGTGTGTAATATTTATCACAACAAGTTAAACAAAAAATGAGCAAAACTGGTAAAACATGAAAAAGTTTTATCTGTCGAAAATCAATAATTATCGATTTATCTAGTTGGACAAAGCTAGGAATCGAAATACAGAGAGTAGTTCTTGCAAATACCAGCAAAAAAGTGTTGATATGTTAAACAGTCTGAGAGTTCTGGAAAGCCAAATTTGAGCAATTTGTATGGAAATTTGTCTTTTTTGCGCTCCGTCCCGAAAGGGATAAATTGTTACTTCCGAGATTTTTTCGGTGTTCTATTACGATTTCTGATAGTTATTCCTGGGATTTCTACCACAGTTCCTCCCAGAATTTCAGCAGGAGTTTTTCACGGGGGCTTTGGAAGGCTATGTACCCTCCGGGATTTCTTCCATAGTTTCTCGCTGGTTTCTTCCCGCAGATTCTGCCAAAAATGTGTTCTTCCAGGAGTTTGTCTTACTGGTTTTGGGATAATTTTCCAACAGTTTCTCTCAGGATTTTTGCAGAAGTTCTGCAATCTTGGATGAATCTTGGATTTCCCCATAGAGTTTTCCAGAGTTCCACCTTAAATTTCCTCAATATTTCCTCCTGGGATTATTCCTTGTACTTTTTTCCGAGATGTCCCAGTTTCTATCGGTTTTTTTTTCGAAGTTACTTTCTAGATTTTTCCAACGAGTCTTTGTGGAGTTTTTCGTAAAATTTCACCGGGATTCCCATAGCTATGCCTCGGGAGTTTCTTACGAGAAATCTTGTAAACTATTCCAGGAGTAAAAAGAAAATCGCGTTAAGTACTGTTCCTTTGAATTCCACTAAAAATTTGCATCCTTTGACAGATACGTATTTCGACCTCAACTGTAAGGTCGTCCTCAATGTCTTGACTTGACAGTACAAGACACTGAAGATGACCTTACAGTTGAGGTCGAAATACGTATCTGTCAAAGGATGCAAATTATTAGTGGAATTCAAAGGAACAGTACTTAACGTGATTTTCTTTTTACTTACAGATATTCCCTCAACAAGCCCAGGGTAATCATCATTATCCCAGGAGACATTCCGAGAAAACTCCTTGAAAAAACCCTGCAAGAACTTCGGGAGCGACAATTGAAGAAATCCGGGAAATAGCATCCAGAATCTCGGGACAATTTTTGGTTGAGACTCTGGGAATAATCCCAAGAAAATCAGTAAAGTAATACTCTCAGGTGCACTGAAAGAATTCCGGTACAAAACTACGAGTAAAAGCTTGGAAAAAGTTCCATGAGAAATACCGGCATTAGCTTCTACAGGAATCCCAGAAGACAAACAATAGGAGAAAGTCCAGGGTGAATTCAGGAAAAAAAAGAGAGACATTCCAACACCGGAAGGAGACTTCTGATAGAAGTCTCAGGAGAAACTCCAAGAGATATCAGGTGAAAATTCAAAAGAAAACCTGCGAGAACCTTTAGGAAATATCCCAGCTGAAATTTCTGTAGAAATTCAAGGAGAAACTCTAAAAAAAGCTTTTGGATATTTTTTAAAAAGAAATCTGGAATCTTGGAATAATTGCAGGATCCTGGAAGGAATAACTAAAAAAAATTGTGTTAAACTCCTTATAAAACCCTTGAAAGAATTGTAATAGAAATCCCAGGAATAACTCCTGTAGCAATGCTGGGAGAAATCCCGGGAAGATCTCCTGGAGAAGTGCCAGAAGAAATACTGGAAGGAATCACGGCTTCAAGAGGAATCTCGAGAGAAACTCTTACCGAGATTCCGCGACAACATCTGTGATATACCTTGAGAGAAACTCTTGTGGAGATTTCGGGATAAATCCTGGTAAAAACCTGCGGGGACAGGGACGAATACCAGAAAAAACTCTGGAAGAAATTCTGTATGATCCCTGCAAAAAAACAGGATAAATTGATCGGATTACAGGAATCTTGTAAGGAATATTCGTATCCTGGTAATGAATATTCGTATCTTGAAAAAAAAAAATACTCAGGCACGAATGCCACATAAGTGGTAAAGTGTCTTTAATAAATATTAATAATAATAATAATGAAAAAATACTGGTAGAAACTCGGAAGAATCTACGGGGAATGCAAAAAGGAATACCAAGTCAAAAGGCATGAAAAAATATGTAAAGAGTCTCGTGAGGAATCCTGGGAGGCATTACAAAAATATTTTCAAAGATATTCCAGGAAGAAACCCTGGCGGAATTTCTGGAAAAATCCTTTCTAGATGGGTACACTTTCACTACATAATCGAAAACTTTTTTATGCAAACCAACTATATAGTGAATTGGACTCTTCTAGTAGATCTACAAGTAGTAAAGTTCACTACTTTTTATTTATACGACCCAATGTTTATGAAATTTCCCTGAGTATTCACGCCACTCCTTGAGTATTTTCGGTTTTCCCCTGTTAAATAAAATTTCCTGAGGATTCCCGTTTTTTCAGGTTTTGCCTGATTGTAGACAGTCTGAATTCAAATCCATTTGTACAAGCAGTGTCTATGACCTTTTCAAATTAGCGTATTAATTCACCTAAAATCTATATGTGTAGAAAAGCTCCAAAAGAAACATAACAAAAAACGATAGACAGCTTTACCCTTGAAAAAGGCCAAATAAATTAGGAGTTTGGTAAATGCCAAGTTCATTGTTTGGATTCCCTAGACTAAGAAAGGCAAATCCTCCAAAATATCAATTCCTGTCGAAAATCTTCAGCAATTGCTCCGTTATATCATAATTCGGCCAAACGGCATTCAGCCAAACGACCCTTGCAGAAGGCATTTGGCTCATGGTTGGACTCTGACCATTATATCACCCATTTCTGAATTTTGCTCAATTTCTCATGGCAAACGTCCTTTTCGGTAAATGTTTTGTCGTTAATTCTGTCGTTAATTGCTTGTGATTGTGGATTGTAGATCGTTACCACAATAGAGCAATTTTCCATTGAATATTAGAAAACTAACAGTGAAAATTCGAGTTGCTTATTTTGCCCGCCTGCCCATAAATTCAGTTAAACAGGTTCCAAAATATCCGAGATTTTTCTTTTCAAATTGTCTGTCGGTATGCAACATTTTAATAAAACATGCAAACACATTGACCAACACTGTACTTACTTATCATCGGAGCGACAGAGTTGCCTGTTTGTTTTCCGTTGTTCGACGTGTATTTACCTTGCAATGTAGATATACGGTTATCCGTTTTATTTCGTCGCCTTACGGAAACGGCGGCAGCAGCAGCAGCAGCAGCAGCAACAGCAGCCAACCAACCACGTTCTTTGTAGTCAACTCGCTTGAACTCGATGAACAATATGTTCCTCTGACGCTCTCGGGAAAACTCATTTCTGTTCATATATATTTACGAATCGGATCAGTTTCTTGGCAAGCACGGGCAAATAGCCTCCGGAAAGGAGCGCTCAGCTCCTATAGAGCAGCTCTGATGGCAGGAGATTATGTGACAACGTTTTCCTGTTCGGGAAGCTCTCTTGTCACTGTAAAGTTTTAGGGATTTGGAGTTTGTAATATTGGCTTATCCATTAGGGCAGCGGCCGAGGAATGAATAATATGTAAGGTATGCGCACAGCAAAATCTGGCCAAAGAAAATCAAGCAGTAATAATTCATTCCAACTTGTTCCCAAACCAAAAGCAATTCATCGTAAAAAAGCATTAATTTAC